>NC_041339.1:6433891-6733891 GCF_004354835.1 Perca flavescens | reverse complement strand
CAGACCTTGTGAGCCCCGATCTATTCTTCCCCTCATCTCTTACACTTTCTTTCTTGGTCCCCTCTTCTTCTTCCGCACCGGGACTGCTTCATCCTCACACAACACCCGCCAGGGTGGGGGGCCACTGTATTATGTCTCGTCCTCATTTGCTCTCACGCGTAGCGGTACTTTCTGTTCCTGTTTCATTTGTTATTATTACTCAATGTACTTTGCTCGAGACTCATGACCTTTAACTACTCTATAGTTATGGCTTGAGCTAACCTGCTGTGCATCAGAGTTTTCTTTGTTCGGGGAACCACCGTCTCTATGACAACACACAATTCTGTGCAATAAGCATACACCAAAACACACTTGGTCTCATAATTTACGGGGGGGTTACAGCCCCCCCAAATATCAAAACTGGCCAGGGAACCCCCCCAAATATCTTATCATAATGATGAATGACAAATATTAACTGTTTAAAAAACATCCTGAAACACATGCGATGTTTTGAACCTGCAGAAGGTTTTGAACAACACAGGAGAATAATAGTCTCCTTTACATAATAAAAGACATGTGCACCATAACTTGATGCAGAAAAGGCCCAAATTGTTGCAGAAAAATTCACCACAATGCGGAAACCCAGGATTAAATCCAACCAGCGACCCTTTGTCCTCCCCTCTCTTTCACTCCACCCTTTCCTGTCTATCCACTGTCACTGTTTTTTAGCCCCCACTAAAAAATCTTAATTTTTTTTTTTTCACTATTCCCAATGTTTTTGGCCCTTATTTTCCACGTTTTTTGGCACTTTTTCTGATGTTTTTGTTGATTTTTTTCTGCGCTTTTTTTTCTTCTTTTCAACGTTCTTTTATCAATTTATTTTTCAAATGCTATAAAATTGAATAAAACACCCAAATTCAATGAAAGTAGTGAACTGATCATTTATTTTACTTGGGAAGAGCGTCGTATATGGAACCATCCTCGTTATTTAATTTGACAATTTGGTTGAAAGAAACCCAAATTTCTGATTTAGAAATTTTTTGAACATGGGTTAAATTTGACCCGAGGACAACAGGAGGGTTAAACAAGGGACCGTTGCAGATCTACTAAGATAGGTTTGTGAGTGAATGTCTTCTCAGCTTTAGTTATTCTGTTGTGTCCTGTAACTTTGTATAAAACCCTGACCTGAAAACTCATTCTGGTCAGACAGAATCCTACAGCAGCTTGTGAGCTTCTGTCTCCACTGCGCAGTGAATAAAATGCGTCTGAACCAGCCACAGAAATGGCCCTGGGAGAACTTTTTCTTCCACAGTACCCGCTCAGATGGGCAGACCTGCAGGGGTTTGACTGATTTCTACTTCCTGGACTGGGCATGACTTTGCCCTGCACTTTCCCTAAATGCCTCCATGCAGTATTGTCCTTAGGGAAAGGTTATTGGCACTGTAGAACGCTCATTCACAGAAGCAAGGGCGCTTGTCAGTTCATGCCTCCATGTTTACGAAAAGAAAACTTGTAATCACGAGGGGGAAAAAAAGAACAGAAAAATGCATAGAAGTATTCCCCAGGCGAAGAGCAGAGGACTTCTCAGGCAAACATTCAGCCATGTTAAAACTTGCCACATGGGTTTGCATTATTTCATGTAATTATACAACTATTCCATGTTACAATTGAATTGGGCAATGTTCAGGCAATCATGTCTAACTGTACTAAACATTATTATTGTTTTGAATGAGTCACAAGAGTGTGATGCTCGTCAGTGTGTGGTTTTCCATCACTTTCATAAATATAGCTGTAGGAGGAGAAACACAACTTAGGTATGCCCGACAGCACCACAAAAAGGAAACAGAATATCACGAGTGATTGACGTGCAGTAACTGCTGCAACTTTACAGTAGCCCCTTTTTTTGTGCCTCTAATATTTTACTTCATATGGGCTTGGGGAAGAAGGCATGGACCATCAGATACTCCAGTAAAAAACATTTCTTTGACATGATTTACAAATCTTACTGTACGCAATACAGTATATCAAATATAATTTGACTGTCTCATCCAGGAGTGAACTTTAATTTTTTTCTACATGTAGACTTGTAGAAGGTATTACATGTAGACTTGTAGAAGGTATTATTATTATTTCTGTTCCATTGCTAGTTTGTACTTATTTTTGCCATTCAAACCCATTTTTTGGGCAGGTAATGTATTATTACCTGAATAAAACCTGAAATCTGGCACGTGGCTCGTGTGCAGGATTTCTGCTCTCTGTATGTTGCTGTTCTCAAATCTCAAATTCCATCTCATCGGGAAATAATCGAGCTAGCAAGCTACATGCTGAAAATAAGTTTTGAAAAAAATTTGAATCATGCAACAAGGCAGGCCTGCTTGGTTCTTTCGGTGTCCAAAATCCAAACATCCCAGACATCCCCATTTTTTCCCTCCTATCCCAGAATGTATGTGTGGTGTAGCCAGACCTTACTGCACAGTGCTGTGGAGATAGAGCTGACAATGTGAGACTATTATCTATCAAAGACTATAAAAAATCTTTTAAAATATTTAAATAAAATCTTATCCAATTACAATTCAGTCAAAGTTGGAGTGTCATGGGTTGGCTTACTTTGAAACTTTTATTTAAATTTTTTATTAACTATACACATTATCAGATAGGTATTATTTATCATAAAAACATTTCTAGTTTAACTATTTACCAAACTGACAATTCAGGTTCATTCATTTTATTTCTCTGCTAGCTGTGAAGAGCAGGACTATGATGCATGACAGAAACCTGCAGCTTGGATTGATTATTTTTAGCCCGTTGTACACGGGGGGCCCTTGCTCAGTTGACCAAGGCCATACTCAGTGTTGAAAACTACCAGGCAAATTTCCAGAGGCTACATAAGTCATCCAGGAGTGACACGCTGTTATTTTATGGCCTCCATCTCAGATTTATGAAGCTTTGTTTTCAGCCTCTTATCCGCACACAAAAAAAATTACAAATGTTACAATGAAGGATGGAACTGAAGAGAGCCCTTCCCAAGGTTGTAAAAGCCGAGCAGTGTATGCCTGCAGGCAGCAGATGTAACGTGGCCCCCACGCACAAGGAGAAGACAATAGTTTATGTGTTCCCACTGGACATGTCTTAAAATGTCTGGACATGTCTTATAAAGTTTCCCAGCATACTAAATAATATTACATTTTTCTTACTGTTATTTGTAAGGGGCGGTTTATTAATACCACATTCTATAGTGTATTTAGAAAAAGTACATAAGCAAATAAAAACACCTTGGAACATCATATTTGTAGATATGCATTCATTGTCCGTCTCATCAACAAGGCCCTGCATCCCCACTGACAGTTATGCATGTGTTGTTTCTGTATTTATTGTTTGTTTGTTTCATATTACTGTTTGCACCAACTACCAAGGCAAATTCCTCGTAAGTGCTATTTACTTGGCAATAAATCATTTTCTGATTCAGAATTTTAAGTTGAAGTTATGTGGACTGTAATGTTTAAGTCTGTTTTTAAATTTGGACCCCAGGAAGACTAGCTGTAATTAAGGGCACAGCTAGTCTCACTTTGCCAGACCTTCCTCCACAGCATTGTGGGGGAAGGTCTGGCTAGTCCACACAGCATTCTGGGATGGGAGAAAAACGTGCTCTAGTTTATTGTTATTATTATATATTCTTTGTAAGTTATAGAGTATGGTCTAGACCTACTCTATCTGTAAAGTGTCCTGAGATAACTACTGTTGTGATTTTACACTATTAATAAAATAGAATTGAATTGAACTGACCAGCCGTGACCTAACTACCAGATGTAGTTGATTACAGTAGTTTAAGTTTAACCATAAAATAAAGTAAAACAATATCAAATAGATTGCAGATACGCTGAAACATTGCTGATGAAACAAGAAAATGAAATACTTGCCAAGGGCTTTAGGCCAGGGTGTGTGGACCGTGCTGTCCTGTGCCAAATCCTCAACAGGAGACAAGGAGGGCTGCCTGAGGACACGATGGAAGTCTGACTGAGCCTCTTTACTGTCCTCCTCAGAAAACACATCTTCCACTAGTGTCAGCAAAGATGCCACCACCCACAGCATCACCTGATAATATCAAGGAACACATAAGTAGTTACTTTGTCCACCAGCTGGCTGGTTGGTAAGGGAAGCTGGAAGATTCACTGCAATTTATAATAAAAGCATCATCAGAGTGTTTGCAATCACAAAGACACTTAAATGTTAAATGTTTGTCACTAGAGTACTAACAGACTAAAAACTCTTTCTTAAAAGCCATCCAGACTCTAAATCTACGCTCATAATGTCTCTGCACCCATATTCACATTTCTTATTAGTGTTTTTACAATCCATTTTATTCATCTGTGCAATTTAGGGTTTAGTTTAGGGTTCAAACTGAAGGGGTTATTTTATAATATTATAGTATTATATATTATATTATTATTTTTTATTTATAACTGTGCAATATATTTATTATCGCAACTACCTGCCCTTGTTTGTTTTATGATGAATGTTGAATGAATGTTGTTTGTCTTATATTATACATGGATGTGTGCAATATAGTTTTATTTGAGCACTGCTGGGAGGGGCACTCGTTGTATTCACTGTAACATAATGAAAATAAAGGCTTCTTGTTTTTAAAGGGCCCATGGCATGAAAATGTCACTTTATGAGGTTTTTTAACATTAATCAGAGTTCCTCCAGCCTGCCTATTGTCCCCCAGTGGCTAGAAATGGTGATAGGTGTAAACCGAGCCCTGGGTATCCTGCTCTGCCTTTGAGAAAATGAAAGCTCAGATGGGCCAATCTGGAATCTTCCCTTTATGACATCATAAGGGGAAAGGTTACCTCCCCTTTCTCTGCTTCGCCCGCCCAGAGAATTTGGTCCGCCCAAACAAGCAAAGTGGCAGTTGGTCAAGGTCACACCCCCACCCTCCACCTTGCCCCCCCTCTCTCCTCCTCAATAGCATTTAAAGCTACAGACACAGAAATGGCACATCCTAAGGAAAGCTCGTTGTGGGACTGGCTCTAGTGGCTGTAATTCTGCTCCAAGGCTGAATTATGGGAAATAGACTTCCGATATAGTATTAGGGGACCACTAAGGTCTATATAAAAGCATCCAAAAAGCAGCATGTCAGAGGACCTTTAAGGGTTAGAGATTAAAAACACTATCCATTGCTGCAGACACCAGAAGTATAACTGCCATGCATGGTCTATTCCAATACCTTATAGAGCTCAACAGTGTGGTTCTGGAAGTAAAACCCCCGTTCATTTTCTCTATAAGGATTTTGATTATTAGCCATAATCTAAAACCATCTGAGGTAGACTCACTACGAGGTTGTGGAAGTTTCTGCTCCTGTAGAAGCCACAAGTCCGTATGAAATCAACCTTGTTTTAAGAAAAACATGTTTTATACACGCTTTCAAAGAGAAGTACCCCACTACCCACAAAAAAAAAGGTGAAAGGCAATGCAAATAAAGAGAGTTTTTGTTTACAGGTGCTCTAAGCGATGTTGGGTGGTGTCACTTCTTGTTGACGTTCAAAGTATTGTCAAACAAAACGGAGGCTAGCTCGCCCCTCCCTCCTCTTCATCCCGTCCCCGCCCCCTCCCTTCCGCGCACTAACCCCCCAACCCTCACCCCCAAATCCTTCTTGTCGGTTATTGGCTGGAACGCTGGTTTTGATTTTTGTTGCCATTTGTGGAGCCTGGGCTGTCTACAGAGACCGCGTTTTATTTTACAGTGTGTTCAGGGGACAGGCAGCTAGCGCATAGTGAGGAGATGTTTGCTGTATGTGACAAAAAATGTTGCAGCCTAAAAAACGCGTGACATCGCTTAGAGCACCTTTAACTACATTTTAGCGTTCTCTTTTTCGTCAACGATATTGCACGTTGATATCGCTACAGTAAGCGTTTAATGACGACGGTGCTGCCTCGTCTCGTTTAACAACCTGACCCAGGGTAAGTCTAAGTGAGAAGTGGTGAATTTACAGCTCACAGCAATTTAATACAATATAGTGTCTATACGATCTAGTGTCAGGAAAAACAAGCCTTTTAATTGAGTTTCCTCTAAGCAAAAGTGAATTTAAGATGGGCTTTTATTGTGAAGGGTAGAAATCGTTTTTTATTGAGTTTCCTCTTAGCAAAATGCTGAGTGAATTTAAGCTGGACCTTCATTGTGATGGGTAGACACAGAAGAGCCAGCATTATGGCAGCGCTGTTTTTCTCTCAACCTTTTTTCCACATTCTTTTAGTTGTATTCACAGTTTAATATCCAACGCTGTCCAAACAGCTCCAATTTCGAAAACCCAAGTTCATTGTGTAGATTGGATGAACGGTTCATGAGATATTTCAAAGACAGACCACACACACACACACACACACACACACACACACACAGAGGTTTCCCGATTTATTAGATAGATGTTCTTTTGCACCGAATCAAGTGTTTTATGGTCGCAGTTCATCTCGTAGCTGGTTGGCTTGGTTCCAGCCTTAAAACTTTTTTTAATTTTAAATTTACTCAAATGTCAATATTAAATGGGGGAAAATCACTTTCGGAACCAGAGCCGTTCAAAAAGTGAGCTGTCATTGTTGAACTCTTTTGACGTTCCTTTGGCAAAAAAAAAAAAAAAAAAAAAGCAGTGGTGGAAGAAAAGGTAGCATTACCACAGTCTACAAATCCTCTATAACGAGTTAAAGTCTTTCATTGAAAAGTATTAGCACCCAAATATACTTTTTACCGAGTACCAAAAGTAAAAGTACCCATTGGAAGAAAAAAAAATTATAGTATTAGAATGATTGATGCATGAATGTTACAATAATGGTTGGGCTAAGGTTGAGTCTAATCACTTTGTTCAGTTCAGTCTAAGATTCCATAATCACTGACAATGTTGTTCTTTTTTTCCCAAGATAAGCAGTCGCATCACCGTCAGAGGTGGAAAGAATACAAAAAGATTCTAATTACGTAAAAGTAAAATAACTTTGATCAACTTTAAAAGCCCAGTGTGTAATGTGTTTAGTTGTTCATTTTCAAAGTCTGTGTTGCCCGTTCACAAACTTGTCCTTTTTCATGAATATTTACCACTACCATCAATTCCAAGTATTCCTTTTGGCTTGAAATTTTACGTTTGCATTCGCATGAACTGGGGTAGACGCTCCATATTCACGCGCCATCTTGAAATACGTTAGCCGGTAAGGGACATACAGGACATGTTGCTCCGCCTTTCGCGTTTTCACTCTCACACGATAAACTCACAGGTGCTGCTAATGCTGCTAATGGGTATCGTAGCTTCACGGCCCTGGCAAGTTTGAAGAAGGAAACATGGAGGACCACATGTATTCAAAATCCAAATTTCAGGAACAGGAGTCTGGAAAAAGGATATTGAAAAGAGCAAGAGACTGGCTTTTTGAAGTGTGAAGACTACTGTAGCTGTAATACGTACTTTGAACTGCGTGGTGTGAGAAAGTTGATTGCGATATATGATCTCAACGCTAGATGGGAGAAATTCCTACACATTGGACCTTAAGTACAAGTAAAATAACCGGTGTAAAAATCTACTCAAGTAAAAGTAAAAGGTAGCTTGTTTAAAATTTACTCAGAGAAAAAGTTACTAAGTTATGTTTTACCAGTGGGAATAGATATAGTTAGTTTTTTATATTTATACTTGTTTAATATCTTATTTATACTTATACTTATTTAATCAAATTGCAGTCTTTTGTGATTTGATAAGGGCACAAAGATACAAAGCAGCATTAAAGAGTTTTTTTACTTACTTTTTTTACTCAGTAACGGTGATGCGATTTAAAATCTAGCAAAGTACAATACTTAAGTAAAAGTAAAAGTACAGATTTTAAAAACTACTTCAAAACGTAAAAGTACACAAATATAGTAACATAAGTAGTTGTTATTTGTTACTTTCCACCTCTGATCAGTGTTCAGCTCCAATGACTGTCTTCAGTTTAGTAGTACATTGATGGGCAAATTCACAAAGAATGGATTGTGTACTCAGATCCTTGGAGACCTTTAATGTCTAAACTAGAGATGCTCCAATACCACTTCTTCCTTCCCAATACTGATTCAGATACCTGAACTTGTGTATTGGCCGATACGGAGTACCGATCTGATACCAGTTTGTCATATATTTTATTATGTTTTAACAGCTGTATACTACTATCCCTGTATGGATGTGATATGATCGCTATCTTTGTTGTTAAACTCAAACAATGAACGCCGTAGAACTTTCTTATATTATCCAGTTTGACAGTGAGTCATAACAGAAAAAGAACATAAATAAACTACTTTAAAGTAGATTTTATTCAGGGCTAAATTACACAAATGCCTGTACTTGCCGATACTGATACCAGCATTTTAGGCAGTATCGGAGGCTTTTCATACTGGTATCGGTATTGGAACATGTCTAGTCTAAACCAAATTTCATGGCAATTTATTCAATAGTTGTTGAGATATTCCAGTCCGGACCAATGTGACTGTGCCATCCCTAGAGCCAGTGGTGGAATGTACCTAAAGCACATTTACTCCAGTACTCTAGTTAAGTACAAATGTTGAGGTAATTGTACTTTACTTGAGTCTTTTCTTTTCATGCCACTTTCTCCTTCTACTCCGCTACATTTCAGAGAGAAATCTGACAGCTTTAGGTACTAGTTACTTTGCACATTAAAGTGCTCATATTATTCTTTTTGGCTTTTTCCCTTTCCTTTATTGTGTTATATCACAATAACTTTGTAACTCGTTATAATGCTCGCCTAGCTGCTAGTGTGGAACGCCCTCATACTCTGCTTCTGACTGGCTAGTAGTCCTTACCTAGGTACTGCGCATGTGCGACTCCCAACAAAGATGGAACAGAAGCCTCACTGGGTAGCTAAAACGGAGAGCTCAACACACAAAAGAGGAGCAGCAGCAATGTGCAGTACAACAAAAATATGTTTTTTTTTTTTTAATTAAACCATTTAAACCTATTCTGATATAACCTCTAAATACAATTATGAACCTGAAAGTGAGCAAAATATGAGCGCTTTAAGATTTCTGCATACAAAACACATTTATAAAATCTGATGTTTTATTATAAATGAAACTAGCCAGAAATGATTAGACCATTAAACACAGAATTTGAATTTTAATTTTTGGACGCCTTTAACGAATACTTGACGCTTTTAACCCTTTTTTGTTTCCAGTTTCTAAAATGTGAGGGTTTTTCTGCATCGAGTACTTTTACTTTTAATACTTTAAGTCCTTTTTCCTGATGATACTTACGTACTTTTACTTAAGTGACATTTTCAATGCAGGACTTTTACTTAGTATTTTTAACAGTATGCTATTAGTACATTTACTGAAGAAAAAGGATCTGAGTACTTCTTCCACCACTGCCTAGAGCCATGCAGCTAGGACTTTATTTTTAGTATTTGCATTTAATTGAGTGATATACAGTACACTGTTACATACATTGTGGAAACTGAAAGCTGATCCATCCTGTTCCATCAGCTCTTTGACATGGAAATGGTGTCTGTGATCCCTGTGTCTTGCCATTAGCCCCGTCCCCACGGCCTTGTGGGATACCTGCAGCCAACACCTGCACCTCTTTAATTACTTAAATGACACGTGACACCTTCCCATTGTGCAGGTAAGGTTAATATTTTAACATCACTTATGAAATGAGTTTCTCTGCAGTGTCTGGCAGGTAGTTACTAAGGCCCAGATCAAATGGGCAATGTAGTAGAAACTGGCTGATGGCGAAACATATATGCCGAGAGTCTGCCAGCAAATCCTACTGGCCTTCTTTTTTTTTGGATTCTCGTGCATTAGATACGTCTTTCATTCATGAGAACAAGGATTAAAACTTCTGTACGCGTCAAGCGAAGAGCTTTAAGATTTATTTGTCCCAGGGGAGATTTGTCTTGGACAAAAGGCTGTCCACATAAAAATACATCAAATTAAAAACATACGCGGGCAGACACAAGAACAGCTTGTCGGCTCGTCTTACAGCGTCTGAAACCCCTAGTGCACGGATGTCAAAGTCAACTTTCCTAAGGGCCACACTGGAAAATGAGAGTTGCATGTAGAGTTTATTGACATGCTTTTACTCAATCTAAAAAGTCAAATATCTTTGACTGTATTATTGCGTGTCTTATAAAGTCTTCTCACTTACAGTTTGGCCGACATAAAGCCCTAAAAAAAGTCCCCCAAAAAGTTCCATAGTCCGATTCTCCACTGGGAACGTCCGTGCTGTGTTCCGGCTGCGCCGCGGTTTTGTTCCATCCTCCGCCACGCGCCATACCACACTGGGAGCGTCTCACAGTGCAGATCCACACAGGACTGAAGCGTGGAGTCGCAATGTAATACATCCATGGCTGATACGCCACGCCCTTGACCCGGCAGCTGATTGGAAGAACGCGTCACGTGGGTCTGTCTACTCTTGAATTTCCAAATGACCATCATGGCGGCTCGTTGAGAATCTCGTATTTTACGAAAATAGTTCACCAAAACGTGTTTCTGAAAACATTTTAAGTGAGAAATAGGCTTATGAAATAGATTCATTTGCATAAAGATGGGCATCGGCCAGCTTTTTTGACACGCAGCATTTTTTCATCCCGGGATGCTTTGCGGGCGCGTTAAAGTCGCTTGACGTCACCCATGGGAATAAAGTGGAGCGCGACGCAACAGAAGCATCGCACGGCCAGGTGGATCTAGAGCAGATCCACCTGGCCGTGCGACGCTTCTAAAATGAAGCAACTGTATGGCCTATTTCTTACTTAAAATGTTTTCAGAAACACGTTTCGGTGAACTATTTTCGTAAAATAAGAGATCGTATTCAGTCGTTTTCTTGAGCCAGACCCACGTGACGCGTTCGTCTAATCAGCTGCCGGTCAAGGGCGTGGAGCATCAACCATGGATGTATGACGTCGCAACACCACACTTCAGTCGTGTTGCCAAAGTGGATCTGTACTGCCAGAAGCGGAGCATCTCGCCTGCCCGACTTGCAGATTATATTGTCTCTACAAGTATTTTACAGAATAATCACGTGTTTATTAAGCTAGTACCTACCTTCTACTCCAAGCACTCCTGCAATTAAATTCCATGCCTTCTCTTTTCTGCCGTTGTCTTTATAAAAAAAGATCTGCAGACGCGCCTGGTGGAAATTAGGGGTAAGCCATCGTAGAAAAAAAAAAAGAGAAACGCACGGGAAAAGCGACAAAGACATTGAAAAACAAAAAACTTTAAGAAAAGCACCAAAAACAACGCCATAAAAAGTGCCAAAAACCAGGAAGCAAGACGCCAAAAAAACTTCGAAAAAGGGGCAAAATTATCGAAACAAGCACACACAAAAAACTTTTTAAAAAGTGGGAAAAAACATCACAAAGAGTGGGAAAAACTTCAGAAAAAGCGACACGAACATTTGAAAAAATAAAAAGTGACAAAAACGCAACAAAATGCTGCAAAGGTGAAAAAAACTAGGTGAGTCAAAATTGATTGAGAACCTAAATTGGTAAGCGGGCTGGAACGAAATCTGCAAGGGGCCGGATTTCGGCCCGCGGGCCTTGAGTTTGACACACGTGCCCTAGTGTTTACTGGTGTTGGCATCAGTCTTTTTACTGACAAGGGCATCTCGGGCCAGCTGACAGACCAGCAGACTGCTTTGCTGTGAGACTCAGACTGAACTTCTGGGAACATGCTCACCTTCCAGTTCTTCAGGTGATGCTGGGGAGTCGACGCCTCCTGCCTCCACCACGTTTTACCATCTGAAAAAAAAAAGGAAAACAATAATAACAATAATCAAGAAAAGCACTCTCCATTCAGTAGTCTAATTAACTGTTCTTTGGGGGGGAATTCCGGCTTTCCTTCACCGCAATACCAAGGTACATTAGCTTTTGTTAAATCTTTAGAAATCAAAAGAGATCACTTATGATTCATGCTCTGTTTACCACAGTGCCATGGGCACTGAGAGCAAATTCAGTCCAATCAGACAGGATGACACACTTCACTTCCACAGCATTTCATTTATATGCACACTAGGTCTGTCAATGGAATAACAAACTAATAATAATAAATAATAATAATAATGATCCAGCTAATTCGCCAGTTAATCACACATTTTTATCTATTCAAAACGTACCTTAAATGTATATTTGTGAAATACTGAATTACTCTTATCAACATGGGAGTGGGCGAACATGCTTGCGTTGTGTAAATGTCTGAATATTTATTATTGGAAGTCAATTGACGGCACAAACAATGACAAATACTGTCCAGAAACCCTCATAGCAGTGTTTCTGTTATCTGGTAATTACCGTTTCTTTTTACTTGGAAAATCTGTTAAAGTGTGACATATTTTTCAATCTCGCCGGTCCTATAAAATATATAAACTGATTCCTTCCACAGTGTATGCATGCCACCACGCTGTCTCACTCAATGTCCCGTCCATACCATGCTGCCACACATTACAGAAGGTGTACCTGAAGATTTGAGTGAGATCATCAAGGACTTTTACATGCACAGAGCAATCGCTTGGCTACCATACTGAGGGGGATACTATGTGATTTTAAAATAGAAATCAGAAAAAGGGTAATAATTAGAATTGTTCTCCACTTATTGACAAGTTAAAAGAGCAAGTGAACATAACCGGTGTCCCATTTCAGGGTCGTCAGTTTGTTTCCAAGTGAACTAGAGTTTGGTTCACTTCAGGTGAGAACAGGATCATCCGACCCAAATACAGGAAAAGTGAACCAAAAAACAAAGCATTTACTAACCTGAAATTTCAACCTTGCACACAATTTAAGGACTTAAATATGACATAAGGCAGGGCTTCTCAAAGTCAAGACCAAGGTCAGCATCATCAGCCCATAAACCTCTGATTATGAATACAATACCTTATGAAGTCTACCGTTTTTTTTTTTTTTTTTTTTTTAAATACATTTCATATTGATCATTACATTGTAAGTAAAGTTGAATATACAGTAGTGGTGTTACGGCCCGTAGTTGACCTCCGTCCCTAAAAAGATAAATAGGTTTGGACTTATTTTTACAACTGAAATACATTTTTTATTAGAGAAAAACTAAGCTACCGAAAAAAGATACTGGTACCGAATGTAGTAGTATCGGTCCAAAGGTTGACCAGGAAAACAGAGAACTCAACTTAAATATGTTACCTAAAAGTTATTAGTAAGTTTATTAAAAGGACAATTCCGGCGCAAAATGAACCTAGGGGTTAATAACCTGATAACTTTGTAAGTGTACAGACAGTTTATTAAAAAGATTATAAAGACAGTAGCATTCATGTTTACATGCGGGCGCCATCTTGGGAAAACAATCATGGCCAGTCGAACCACGAACGCCGTGCAACCAGTAACCAGTAGCTCAAGCAGGGCGTTTGTGGTTCGACTGGTCATGACTGTTTTCCAAGATGGCACCCCCATGTAAACATGAACGCTACTGTCTTTATAATCTATCTTTTTAATAAACTGTCCGTGCACTTACAGTTCTCAATGCTTCGGTTTACATGTAGGGACCCTCATTATGCTACCGTTGAAGTGTGGTGCAATTTTGAGCCTTGTTAGTGGTGTAGAAATAGAGATTTACCCTCTGCCCCGACTACTAGCGTTACAAGCTAATCACCGGTTTGCGGTAGCTTGTTTCAAGCTACAGACACATTCGATTAGCATGAAAACAGGTCCTAGAGAACGGTCGACTCGGTACACGTGTTATTAACCCCTATGTTCATTTTGCGCCGTAATTGTCCTTTAACTGTTTGTTTTTTTAAATCGCCAATAGTTCCGGACCCCTGACCTAAAAAAAATTCAGATACGGACCTTTCAGTGATACGTTTGAAAACTCCTGACATAAGGCATTATAACTTTCAGATCCATAAGCTGTTCTGACCACACATCGCTGGTCGTCTGTGTGACATCATCATCTCTCTCCTTCTCTCCCTGTCTTTTAGCTGCTCCGATTGTTCGTCTTCTCCGTGAACCATCACCTTATCGTGGTGGAGAGGTTTGTGTGTCTCTGTGAACCTGAGGGCTGTGTTGTCTGGAGCTTTGTGCTCCTGGTAGGGTCTCCCAAGGCAAAGTGGTCTCAGGTGAGGGGCCAGACAAAGAATGGTTCAAAAACCCCAATGAAGAAGCAAGGTAGAGATGGAGTGACCCTGCCCGGAGGAAGCCCGGGGCCCCCGTCTGGAGCCAGGCCCAGACGGCGGGCTCGTCGGCGAGCGCCTGGTGGCGGGTTTGCCACGGAGCCCGCCGGGCACAGCCCGAACAAGCTACGTGGCTCCCATCTCTCCAGCCCATGGGCCCACCACCTGTGGGAGGAACCGTTGGGGTCGGGTGCGATGCCACATGGGTGGCAGTGAAGGTCAGGGGCCTCGACGGACCAGACCCGGGCGGCAGACGCTGGCTCTGGGGACGTGGAACGTCACCTCTCTGTGGGGAAGGAGCCGGAACTGGTGCGGGAGGTGGAGCGCTACCGGTTAGATCTGGTGGGGCTTACCTCTACGCACAGTCTCGGTTCTGGAACCATACTCCTGGATAGGGGTTGGACTCTTTTCTTCTCCGGAGTTGCCCAGGGTGTGAGGCGCCGGGCGGGTGTGGGGATACTCACAAGCCCCGGCTGGCGCGCCCGCTGTGTTGGAGTTTACCCCGTGTGGACGAGAGGGTCGCCTCCCCACGCCTGCGGGTTGTGGGGGAAAACTCTGACTGTTGTTTGTGCATATGCACCAAACAGGAGTTCGGAGTATTCGGCCTTCTTGAGACCTTGACTGGAGTCCTGCATGGGGCTCCAGTGGGGGACTCCATTGTTCTGCTGGGGGACTTCAACGCACACGTGGGCAATGATGGAGACACCTGGAGAGGCGTGATTGGGAGGAACGGCCTCCTGATCTAAACCAGACTGGTTGTTTGTTGTTGGACTTCTGTGCTAGTCATGGATTGTCTATAACGAACACCATGTTCGAACATAGGGATGCTCATAAGTGTACCTGGTACCAGAGCACCCTAGGCCGAAGGTCAATGATCGATTTCATAATCGTTTCATCTGATCTGAGGCCGTATGTTTTGGACACTCGGGTGAAGAGAGGGGCAGAGCTGTCAACCGATCACCATCTGGTGGTGAGTTGGGTCAGGGGTGGGGAAGACTCTGGACAGACCTGGTAAGCCCAAACGTGTAGTGCGGGTAAATTGGGAACGTCTGGAGGAGGCCCCTGTCCGACAGACTTTCAACTCACACCTCCGGGCGGAGCTTTTCGTGCATCCCTGTGGAGGCTGGGGGCATTGAACCCGAGTGGACAATGTTCAAAGTTTCCATTGCTGAAGCTGCGGCGAGGAGCTGTGGTCTTGGGATCTTAGGTGCCTCAAGGGGCGGTAACCCACGAACACCGTGGTGGACACCAGTGGTCAGGGAAGCCGTCCGACTGAAGAAGGAGTCCTTCCGGGATATGTTATCTCGGAGGACTCCGGAGGCAGTTGCAGGGTACCGAGGGGCCCGAAGGGCTGCAGCCTCTGCCGTGAAAGAGGCAAAGCAGCGGGTGTGGGAGAAGTTTGGAGAAGACATGGAGAAGGACTTTTCGGTCGGCACCAAAGTGTTTCTGGAAAACTGTTCGCCACCTCAGGAGGGGGGGGGGAACCATCCAAGCTGTGTACAGTAAGGATGGGACACTGTTGACCTCCACTGAGGAGGTAATAGGGCGGTGGAGGGAGCACTTTGAGGAACTCCTGAATCCGACTAATCGCCCTCTATGTTAGAGGCAGAGCTGGAGGATAACGGGGATTGTCGTCGATTTCCCAGGCGGAAGTCACTGATGTAGTCAAACAACTACACAGTGGCAAAGCCCCGGGATTGATGAGATCCGTCCAGAAATGCTCAAGGCTCTGGGTGTGGAGGGGTTGTCCTGGTTGACACGCCTCTTCAACATTGCGTGGAAGTCTGGGACGGTGCCAAAGGAGTGGCAGACTGGGGTGGTGGTTCCTCTTTTTAAAAAGGGGACCAGAGGGTGTGTGCCAATTATAGGGGTATCACACTTCTCAGCCTCCCTGGTAAAGTCTACTCCAAGGTGCTGGAAAGGAGGGTTCGGCCGATAGTCGAACCTCGGGTTGAGGAGGAACAATGCGGATTCCGTCCTGGTCGGGAACAACGGACCAGCTCTTCACTCTCGCAAGGATCCTGGAGGGAGCCTGGGAGTATGCCCAACCGGTCTACATGTGTTTTGTGGATTTGGAGAAGGCGTGACCGGGTCCCCCGGGAGATACTGTGGGAGGTGCTGCGGGAGTATGGGGTGAGGGGTCTCTACTCAGGGCCATCCAATCTCTGTATGACCAAAGTGAGAGCTGTGTCCGGGTTCTCGGTAGTAAGTCGGACTCGTTTCAGGTGAGGGTTGGCCTCCGCCAGGGCTGCGCTTTGTCACCAATCCTGTTTGTAATATTTATGGACAGGATATCGAGGCGTAGTCGGGGTGGGGAGGGGTTGCAGTTTGGTGGGCTGGGGATCTCATCGCTGCTCTTTGCAGATGATGTGGTCCTGATGGCATCATCGGCCTGCGACCTTCAGCACTCACTGGATCGGGTTCGCAACCGAGTGTGAAGCGGTTGGGATGAGGATCAGCACCTCTAAATCGGAGGCCATGGTTCTCAGCAGGAAACCGATGGAATGCCTTCTCCAGGTAGGGAATGAGTCCTTACCCCAAGTGAAGGAGTTCAAGTACCTTGGGGTTTTGTTCGCGAGTGAGGGGACAATGGAGCGGGAGATTGGTCGGAGAATCGGCGCAGCGGGTGCGGTATTGCATTCAATCTATCGCACCGTTGTGGACGAAAAGAGAGAGCTGAGCCAGAAGGCAAAGCTCTCGATCTACCGGTCAGTTTTCGTTCCTACCCTCACCTATGGTCATGAAGGCTGGGTCATGACCGAAAGAACGAGATCCAGGGTACAAGCGGCGAAATGGGTTTCCTCAGGAGGGTGGCTGGCGTCTCCCTTAGAGATAGGGTGAGAAGCTCAGTCATCCGTGAGGAGCTCGAGAGAGCCGCTGCTCCTTTGCGTCGAAAGGAGCCAGTTGAGGTGGTTCGGGCATCTGGTAAGGATGCCCCCTGGGCGCCTCCCTAGGGAGGTGTTCCAGGCACGTCCAGCTGGGAGGAGGCCTCGGGGAAGACCCAGGACTAGGTGGAGGGATTATATCTCCAACCTGGCCTGGGAACGCCTCGGGATCCCCCAGTCGGAGCTGGTTAATGTTGCTCGGGAAAGGGAAGTTTGGGGTCCCCTGCTGGAGCTGCTCCCCCCGCGACCCGACACCGGATAAGCGGACGAAGATGGATGGATGGATTGTTCGCCTTCTTCTAAAATATCAGAAACACTAAAGCCAAACCAGAAAACACAAGACGTTATAAATGTGGTGTTGCTCCATTATTTCTGAGACCAGAAGTGTCAGCGAGTTTCACTCGGATATTCTGTCCAATAGACCAGCGACTGTTTCAATGTTTTGTGCGCTTGACAAAGTGCAGAGTAAACGCAAACCGAAGCATTTGAAAAATTGCAACTTCACCCCCGAATTACAGCAGTTTTGAAAGTGCCCAAAGTCAACCGTTTAAAAACAGTCAACAACAACATATTGGATGGATGATTATCCCAGTCCAAAGTATTGTCCAAATGCAGTGGAGGAAAAGTCTTCTTTTGCCAGAATCTGACACAACTAAAGTAATCTTTGTGGTTGTCAACACCCCACAATCCATTCATGATGCGTTTCAACTTGGAAAGCAGGGAGATATTATTGGACCAGGAGGCCAAGGTGTGCTGAAGTGACACATCACAACATGTACTGTAATCTTGTCTCAATGTACCAACATCTGTTGTTAGGTGGACAACTTCCTGGTTGTTAACTTTGAAATGTCAGACTTTATGAGCTGATGAGTGGGATTGGGCATCGAAAAGCAATTCCAACTTGGAATAGTTTCAAGAATTACATTTGGAAAATTTGGATTTGAATCCAATCATCGGTTCCAAATTCAACATGCGGGTTGAATTTGATGTTTTGGTTTCCATAGCGGCCAGGCGCTTGTTGTGTTGCAGCCATGGAGCACAGTATGCGGCGCTCTGAAGTGTGGCTGATAAAGCCCGGTAAATCTGTAAATCACCATTGAATCAAAATAAAATGTTCCTCTTATCTGTGAAATAAGCACGTGACCTCATTTCAACTCCACCCCTCAAAGATTCGGAATCGAGAATTGATAAGAACCGGAATCAAAGGGAAGAATCGAAATTGTAATCAGAATTGGTAAAATCAAAACGATGCCCAACCCTATTGATGAGTTCCACTTGAAAAAAGCAGTAGTTTGGTCTTTGTGATCATCCTCTGTAGACTTTCATTAGCTCCCAGTGACACACAATAATAGACCAATGGAGCCAATAAAATGTGACAAAGCATTATTTAGTTCATAGTAACTTAATCATAGTGTTTCCATTTGCTATGTTTGGTACACTTGACTGTCAGTAGGGCTTTACTGGGAAAAACTTTTTATGTTTCAGTTGGTTTTCTATAAAGAGAAGAGGAGCTCAACATTAATAGCATCGACCCCCCCTCCTCCGCACAGTTACTTGTAATCAAGGAGGATACAGAGGATTAAAAAAACATGATGGAGTCTTCAGAAGAGGTAATTATCTTCACTTGAGTTTCTGCCGGACGAGACCATTTTCTGAACAAAGCCATACTGACAAATAGAGAGAGTCTTGTTGAGCTAATTAGCTTTCTATCAACTCATGTGGCAATGGCTTGAATGTAGCGGATGTTCATTAATATAAAAAAAATCAACGAATTAAAGCTTTGAATCGGAAAATGAATTTTTTAAACCCAGCCCTAACGGCAATAACAGAAATTCAACTTATTCAAAATCCATAGAAAACAAAGAGCTTGCTATTCTCTCTTTTAATATAATGTTGAACTCTAGTCCACAGACTCTAAACTCTAAAGAACAAGAGGCAGATTGATATGACGACTCGTATTAAAGGAAAGATCCGAACGTTTTTAAAATAATGCAGCATCCACTGGGAAATGGGTCACTTGATCAGATGTTTCTTGAAACAGTAATGAACAGGTTTAATATAAATGAGCAAAGCATGCAACATCCTTGAAAGGATCTGAGGAGCAATCGAAAATATTTAATATAGCCTATACATTTTAAAACATGATACTATCACACAGATGCTTTTAGGTTCACACCCTATAATAAAAACAAGCTTTAAACATACTGTAAGTGGTACTTTCGAATAACGTGGACACCAGGGGTGGACAGTCCATCGGGAGGTTCGGGAGATTTCCTGAACTTAAAAGGACTGTTTTTATATAGCACTCTTCTAGTCTTAACAACTACTCAAAGCACTTTAACTTAGTACAGCATCCATTCACACACTGTGGACGAGGCTACTGTACAAGATGCCACCTGCTCATCAGATAAACATTCACACATTTACAATTTCTTGCCCATGGGGTAGCAGGGCCAAGGATTGAACCCCCAACCTTCCTATTGGCAGTCAACCACTACGCTGTCTCTTGATTAGTTTTTATTGTTTTACATCTGTATTACATTATGTAGTTATTATTATTTACAGTAGTATATAAAATTACTTCCAAAAAATGGTCTACAGGCACTCTCCGCACACTCTCATAAAAGGCTGCTCCATCCCAAAGTCCCGGGCCAAATTTTGGTCCCCAGTACATCCCTGGTGTGTGTGTGTGTGTGTGTGTGTGTGTGTGTGTGTGTGTGTGTGTGTGTGTGTGTGTGTGTGTGTGTGTGTGTGTGTGTGTGTGTGTGTGTGTGTGTGTGTGTGTAAATGATAGCCTGCAGTGACACACTAATGCCAAGCCTGCACCAACTACTAAAAGTTTAGAACAGACCCGACTGAGGACACAGATGGGAAAGGTGTAGAAAAGAGTAGCTTTAACTGACTTATTTCCTGTAGTAAGGCCTATTATATAATCTATTTAATCTATAATTAAAAAATCTTAACAGTCCCACTTGTAGCGCTCACAATATTAAAGTGTTCGATTCAAGGGCGTAACTTTGGATTCATCATTGGGGGGTGGGGGCGGGGTTTGAGATCTCGACTTTTGAGCGAAATTTAAATTTTGACCATATCAAACACTTCATTTCCTGCATTCTGCAACAAATTGTGCCTTTTCTGCATCAAGTTATGGTGCAAATGTCTTTATTTATGTAAAGGGAACTACAATAGTTTTTTTGGGGGGGTTGCATTGGCCAGTTTTGATTATTGCCTATGGTTGGATTAACTTAGTTTGACATTTGTTTTTCTCCTTTGTCAAGATTGGCAGAGCTCAAAGCCAACCATGGTCCTGACCACAACTACCGATATGGAGCACACAAACATTTGAAATGCTTTCCAATCCTCCAGTTTCATTAAGAATGTCTGCAGGACACAAGTACTTATTTTTTTAAATCTGGCATAAACCCAATCACAATGTTTTTTTTTTTTACAACTTTGTGGTAGAAACGGTCCTGCATCCCGTACATAAAATTTAACAACGCTGAGCAAACAGGGACGAGGAACAACTGAACATACTCTCATCTCCTTCATCTAAAATGCATGTTTGATGCTTTCATATGTCAACACTGTGACTAGCGTGAGCTTGGAGAGCTAATTCACCTGTTGAGCCACAGACTAAAGAAAATGACACCACCCAAACTAGCAGTCAGTCCAACCGGCGGTGACGTGTCGCTGTTCCTAACACTAGATTTGGTTTATCAATGACGCTAGCATTTTGTGTTAGCACGACATGAGTGATTCGGTCTGTATTCTTCTGCGTTTTGGGAACCACCTAAGGCGAATGAATATAACTAAAAGACTTTTCTCAGATCAAATGATTGTAGTTGGACTTCTTTAGCAAGTTCTGTCTTTAAGCTTTAAGTTATTTATTTATGATCTGCTCTAGCTTTCCCAATGTTTTAGACACAGATATGGTGATAATAACGGTCCTAAATGATGTGAAAAAGAGACTACACCGACTACAAAGAGACGCCAAACAACCCCAAAGAAAAGAAAAATTACCCAAAAGAGACACAACACGACTACAAAAAGACACAAAAACTCACAAAGAGAGACAAAATGGCTGGGGAAATTGCATTTTTTTTTTTTTGAAACCCCCCCGCCAAATACGTGCACCTAAGTCTTCCACAAACTGAAGGAAAACACTGCTGAAGGGCAACAAAAACACAGCTTGCGCCACACAGCCAGGCTACCTCTTACAGCAGAGATAAAGCAAAACTTGAGCAGCTGTCTAGCCCTTTGATTTTCTGCCAATTCCAACCTACCAACAGACTGTTTGTGAAAGTCTCCACGGCTGCCAAATATCTAATCTTTATTCATATCCTAACTCACCGGTGTTTGCCACCAGGGCCGGTAATAGGATTAAGCTCCTCTTTTACAAACCAGGTCATAAGAGACCTTAAACCATCCTGACATTACACAGGAATGTTTGTACATGATTACATTGCTTGGTAACACTCTGACAGCAACCACACACACACACACACACACACACACACACACACACACACACACACACACACACACACTTTAAGTGTCTATGAGTAATAAACAAATGAAGTTCTCAGAAAAAGGTCAAGCCAGAGCTGATCTATTACACACACTTCATTTCTGCCTCACAAATATGTCCACTGTATACATCTCAGTGAGAAAGACAATGTGAAGCATTCCGACAAAAATGCTGAAGTTTGATTCAACGTCACCAGAGGGAGGCCATGCTAGTCCTCTTCCTGCATTCCTCAGGAACCAAACCACACAAGCATCACCCTGAGGGAAAATCAAAGTTTTTCTGTCTGGAAGTTCTGTGCTACAACCTGAGGGCATTTCTGTGATTGACTTTAAAGTTCATTCAAATCATTTTACACATTCATTAAATAAACAAATGCTCATCTAAGGCTTTTGTACACATCTAATGCCAAGTAAAAAGATGAGGCAGTACAGAATACAATCTGTAGTCTGAGCAACAGCCCTCGAGCCAGCAAAAAGCCCCTGGATGACACGTTTCGAGATCGGAGTGCTGGTAAGATAGAAGGGAAGTTGAAGGCAGTGGTGGCCTTGAAGGTTAAAGGAGCGAGTGTGTGACCGGGAGGTCGTCAGTTCAATCCCCAGACCGACAGGATCAAATCTGGGTGGGGAAAGTGAAAGAGCAGCGCTTGTCCTTCCCTCATTACCACCACTGAGGTGCCCTTGAATGTGACAGGTCGTCGTTGCAAATGAGAATTTGTTCTCAATCGACTTCCCTGGATAAATAAAGGTTAAAAAAAAAAGGTTACCATTTACACATACTAACCCACATTATTGTATATGCTTCTATGAAGATACACAAAAACTTAATGTTTTGATGGGTTTCTTCAAAGAAGGGTGTTATGGCTAATTTTAGGGTGCAGAGGAGCCAACACAGGAGCCAACACACACACCTCCTAAATCTTAACAGTATGTTGTGAAAACCTGCGTCGAGCAAGCCGATTGTCTGATCAGCTCCGGTTAAAAATAAATAATTTAATACTTGAAATCCATACAAGTACACAAGAAACGCATGTATGTTCGCCTACATGCAACTTGCAAAAATCGAGTTCCAGCCTTAACAGCATCTGGATTCAGGTAGCCAGAGGATGCTATCAGCGGTGGAAGAAGTATTCAGATCCTTTACTTAAGTAAAAGTACTAATACCACACTGTATTTCTCAGCACGTCTATGTTCAGAAAATTGCGGTGACTTTCCTGCGCTGACACTTGAGTGAAAATAATGACTTCTTCTGAAGACTCAATCATGTTTTTTAATCCTCCATGTCCTTCTTGGCTACTAGCAACTGCGTGGAGGGGGTGGCGATCATGGAAGGCTTGTATCATCAAAAGCGCCATCTAGTGGGCTCAGAAAATAAAGAAAATGCTTCACTAAGCTTCATTTGGTCATCACTAGTAAAAAGTACATTATTTCTCACTGAAATGTAGCGGAGTAGAAGTAGAAACTGGCATGAAAAGACAAGACCTACCAAGTACCTCAAATGTGTACTTAAGTACAGCACTGGAGTAAATGTACTTAGTTACATTCCACCACTGGATGCTATGACAGCAGGCTTTAAACACTGCCTTTGAGTATCTGTCCAATCTGAGTTTTCTGTTGCATGACTAAAACAAGCTTTGAACGTACACACGTTCCACCAAAACAAGTTCCTTCTCGAGGCTATTTTGCAGAGGCACCATGGCTCCGTCTGGCGCTTAGCGCCGCCCAAGACGATTGTGATTGGTTTAAAGAAATGCCAATAAACCAGAGCATGTTTTTCTACCATCCCAGAATGCTGTGTGGAAGGGACAGACCTTGCTCCGCCGCTGTGTGGAGGAAGGTCTGGCAATGTGAGACTATAGTAACGCTAATTAGGACGTCAGTGTCTCAGGCGGTCTGGGAGATGTTGGCTCTGTTTAGAGAAATGCCTTTAGCCAAAATGAATGGCCACACTCAAAGGCAGCTTTGAGTGTAGCCATTCATTTTTAGATGTGGTTGGATGACTTGTACACCTAGTTCATATGGAGATATCTACTCAGTTTCTGAGGAAATGTCACTTCACATAATCTTGCCGTAAAAGCTTTTTACCTTTGGAATCAAATGTAACAGACATCATTTCAAGTGTGAAGGATAAAACGACCTTTCAAGCCCACAGTGATACCACAAAGAGAGATGAGTGGAGTATTTAATTATAAGAACTACAGCAAGTCAGAAAGTCCATCATGGCCAAAGTTTAATTGTGATCCACAAAGCCTCCAAATTCAGTGTCATTTCCCTAACACTGGCATCCAATCACGCGTGCTTTGGAACAAAATGCATCCTCTCCATGTTTATGTGTCTACACAGAGACAGTTGAGCCAGCATTCCCTCGTCAGAACCTCTTGATAGATGTCCAGAAGACATTTTTATATAAATTGAGCATTTATAAATGAAGTGGGGCTGTTTGGATTTCCCAGCGTGTGAGCGGGACTGCTGTGGAGCAGATGTTGATGTGTTGTTGTGAGCTCAGCACCCGGCAGACTGCTTCCACCACCGGGCATGTGGCAAGCGCTTGTTTTATTTTCTTAGTCTCCATTCAAAAGTTACCAAGTCAGGGTAGCCTTTCTGAAAATACAATATTTTGTTTTTTTTAACACAGGTTAGATAATTGTGAATGTGAATCTACCATTGTTTAGTACTTTACTGTCCTGACACTGTACGCGTAAGTCTGACCCAGCCTAAAGGAATAATAGTCTATAGTCTGTCGCCGGAAATTCCGCCAGATGTCACTCATTTTGGCCGGATGTCTGTCACCTTCCTCTTTCTTTGTGTTGGCGTTCTAAGCTCTGGTGGATTTATGAGGACTATGGTAAAGTGCTCCTCAGATCTCAGACAGCTAGCTAGACTATCTGTCCAAGTTTTCTGTTGCACGACTAAAACAACCTTTGAACGTCCACGTTCCACCAAAACAAGTTCCTTCCCGAGGCTATTTTGCAGAGGCACCGTGGCTCTGTTTGGCGCTTAGCGCCGCCCAAGACGACTGTGATTGGTTTAAAGAAATACCAATTAACTAGAGAATGTTAAGGGCAAGACCTTGCTCCACAGCTCTGGACTAAAGGAATGCTAATTAGGACGTCAGTGTCTCAGGTGGTCTGGGAGATGTTAGCTCTGTTTGTGCACTGACTTGATATTTCCAAGAATATCCTTTGCTTCCATATTAAGCCTTCCATATTAAGCCTTCCACATTCATATTTTTGCCACATACATCACAACCTGTTTTCACATTCTACTACAGCTGAAATAGTACACACAACCTGATAGAGTGCAGCTACAACAGGCCGAAACAGAATGTTAGCTTGCAGATAAATTACAGCCCCTATTCTGGTTCAGGGCTTACTTTACTCAGTAAAGCTGTTGATATGAATCTTTATATCCAAATCTCTTTCTTTTTTCAGGTTTGTATAATCTTTACAATATTCAGAATTATTAAAAATAAAATATTACAGCCAGGAAAACAGCAGCAAACAGATGAAGGTGCGTGCTCTTTCCACCTACTTACAGAATATTCATGTATTAGACATTTCATTGAGGTTCATCTGGGTTGTGAAATAAGACGTTGATGTTCACCTACCTGCAATGAAGCAACAACAATTTATTGTGTACAGAGAATGATCACAATCTTAGAGACTACTCGAGATCTGACACAAGTACAACCAAACCACAAAGAAGTCCCAGAGACTGGAAAGGTGAAGGCAGGACCACCATGGAGGTCTCTAAGAGAGAGAGCTTTAGTATGGAGCCGAAAACATCAGGACAGAAAGGGTCTGGCAATGCAAAGGTCTCACATATCCAGACCTTCCTCCACAGCGCTGCGGAGGAGGGTCTGGCTAATCCACACAGCATTCTTTAAACCAATCGCAATCGTCTTGGGCGGTGCTAAACACCGGACAGAGCAACGGTGCCTCTGCCAAAAAGCCTCGGGAAGGTAACTTGTTTTGGTGGATTTACAGTGCACTACCCAAGATATTCCTTGTTGTCAGTGTTTTGGTAAATTTTGTAAAAAGAAAAAAAAATGAGTTTAATGAAATCTTAAAGTTGCAGTAGGCTACAATGCAAAAAAAGAATGCATAAAAACGTCAGAATTTAAAGCAGCTCTCCCCTCTGTTGCACAGGCATTGTATGCACAGAACAGCCAATAGCAACGCTCTCTCTCGCAGAACAGCCAATAGCAACGCTCGCTCTCTCTGAAATGACCTGTGATTGAAGTCTTCCGTGACGGCTACATTTTCTGAAGCCTAAAAAGAGAGCCAAGCAGAGGTGCAGAAGTCTGGTTATTTTTCAGACCAATTAAATTGCAATACTTATTATGGAATGTTTGCCTAACAACGCCAAAAATAAACTGCCTATACCACAGCTTTAAGTACAGAGGTAAAAATGAAACACCAAAGTGTGGTTTACAATTTGTACTACCTTGTCATTGGCAAGTGCCTTCATCATTTTCCAGTGTTACTTGTAAAAAGCAATGTAACCAGAAATGGTTTCTGTTAGTACAAAGATAGTCTCGCTTTGCCAGACCTTCCTCCACAGCGCCGCGGAGGAGGGTCTGGCTAATCCACACAGCATTCCCATGATGGGAGAAAAATGTGCTCTGGTTTATTGGCATTTCTTTAAACCAATCACAATTGTCATGGGTGGCTGCCGCAAAATAGTCTCGGGAAGGAACATGTGTACGTTCAAAAGTTGTTTTAGTCGTGCAACAGAAAACTCAGATTGGACAGATAGTCTAGCTAGCGGTCTTGATTTACCCTGCAGAGATCTGAGGAGCAGTTAACCATCCTCTGAAATAGTCCTCAGAAATCCACCGGAGTTTAGAACGCCAGCACAAAGAAAGAGGAAGGTGACAGATATGAGGGGACGTTTCGTTGGAATTTCCGGCAGCACCTGAACAATCTTGGAAGTGGAATGTCATTGATATAGACCAGTGAAAGGGAGACCCTGTTATACTGGCATGGTTTTAAGTCAACTACAAATTGTCCCAATTGTCAATGCCATAAATACTGTTTATCTCACAGCTTGGGGGACAGAACTATGGACAGACCTTATCATCACTGATACCAGCTGATGGACACATTTGTGATTGAGAGTTCCTTAAAACTGTCCCACCGCCCCCACGTTTTGATTGGACAGGTGATAGTTTTTCATTTGGGCATGGACAACACAATTCTATCTCCTTGCACCTCTTCATGAATACTAATGACAGCGCTTTGTATTAAGTAATGGCAGGTCTGTGCTGGGATTTGATTTGAATATGGCATGGAAAATTCCTGTCACAGTGAAAAACAATTAATTCAGGTATTATTGACAAAAAGTTTAATAATTGTCCTTTTAACATATGTTTTTCATTTACTCATAACACAACAAAATGCATATGTCTATTGTATCTCACTTTATTTGTATTATAATTTTGATAGATTTTTTTTTTCTTCATTTGGGCATTTTAAATCTTGCACAGTCCGTTGGGGCTGCAGTCCAATCTTTGGTTTACCTTCAGACAGACCTTCAAGATGAGGAAGAACTACAAATAGCCATCCATAAAACAAATGTGGATCACTAAAAAAAAACTATAACTATATGCTAAATGGTCCTGTAGATAACTACTAAGAGAACTAACCCGCCACAACACATCTCAATAAAACTAACTTGGTAAACCACTACACCACTAAGACTAGTGGACATTCTTTTTTATCTCCCAGAAAGAAAACTTGCTAGTATTTCACTATCATCACTTTTTGTTTTACTAAGATTCTTTTAAATAATTAAGAATTCCCAAATGCTCACCTTTGCTACTGGTGACTTTTGCGGCTGCTGTTCTAGGTCTCTCTCTAAAAGCAGCCAGATGCATAAATGATCACTGTCTGATGAACGTTAGCTGCTGTGGTAACGAGTGTTTCTGTGCCTGCCAAACTTTGCTGATCATTAGCACATTTTGCAATAAAGCAGGCCACTGCTATCCTGCCAGTAGCTGCTCGCAGCCCATAACTCTTCCTAATGCCACCATGCAATCACTGCCCCGTGAGAGGGGGCTTGTAGAAACACCAGATTTACCCCACAGAGGGGGTAAGAAGTAAATAAGTGACATGTTATTATTGCTACGGCTACATGAAAACACACACACAAACACACACACACACACAAACACGATAGCAATAATGTCCTGTATTCCTGTTATACAGTATGGGTTCATAGCATAGACTGTAAAAATAATGGACAAAGCTTCCGGGTCTGACTCCCCTGGCTCCAAAAAGAAGTCTGTTTCTATAGAAGTCTATGGGAAAATGAGCCTACTTCTCACTTGATTCATTACCTCAGTGAACATTTTCATAATGAGTTTATAGACTCAATCGCTGATTTCAAGTCTTTTTTAATACAGCACGATATTACATTTAGTAAATTATGGTCCCATTTATTTTAAAACAGACGATAAAGCAGGGGATGCCATGGTCAAGATGATCAGCAGCATCTTACAGCACTGGCTGTAAGATGCTGACTGTGTTTTTCTAAAGTAAGACCACATTTTCCAGAGACCCCTTTGATCTGAGTCCTGCCTTATATCTCAAAAGTGATTTCCCCATCGGCCACGTTTTAGCTCTGCCTGCTTTGGACTAGTCTATATCCTCGACGTTCCGCCGGATGCATGTCTTTTCGCCGATGTCCGTTTCCTTCCTCTTTCTTTGTGTTGGAATTTTAAACTCCGGTGGATGTATGAGGACTATGGTTAACTGCTCCTCAGATCTCTGCAGGGTAAAGACTAGACTAGACTATCTGTCCAATCTGAGTTTTTCTGTTGCACAACTAAAACAACCTTTTAACATACACATGTTCCACCAAAACAAGTTCCTTCCCGGGGCTATTTTGCAGAGGCACAGTGCGGAGCTTAACGCCACCCATGACGATTGTGAGCACGTTTTTCTCCCATCCCGGAATGCTGTGTGGACTAGCCAGACCCTCCTACGCAGCGCAGTGGAGGAAGGTATGGCAAAGCGAGACTAGCTTTGGACTAAAAGCAACCTTTACAATTAATACTTGAAAATGATGAAAGGCACTTGCAAATGACAAGGTAGTACAAATTTTTACCTCTGTACTTAAAGTAATGGTTCGGAGTAATTTCACCCTATGGTCCTTTGCACCATGACCTTGAGCCAAACACCCCCCCCCCAGAAGCTTTTTTCACCTGGGTCTAACATTGGGAGAGTTAGCGTAGAGTAGCGTTATCAGCTGAATAGCTTATTAGCGCAGGGGCTAATGGACCCACGTTTGTATCTCGTAAATGACCCCACTAATAATGCCAGAAATGATACCAAACTTCTACACTAGTACATATAGGTTATGTACTCATAAAACGATGGATTGGAAAGTTTGTAAGTACACCAGAAGTTTATGAACACTTGCCTGCTGGCTTCTGCTCTCTGCTGTTGTTGCTGCTGCCGGCAGTAAGACGAGTGCTTAGGGCCGTCTACAAATTACAACACCGAAAAGAGAGGCAACAAAAATATTTTTTTATTTAACTTTTTTTTTTAAATAAGTGCTGTAGTATAACTAGCAGGAGACAAGTAATAACTGAGATAAGTTTGGAGACATTACCTTATTTAATCATTAAATTAATAAATATTTTTGTTGTATCTCTTTTCGGTGTAGTAATTTGTAGACATCCCTAAGCACTCGTCTAACTGCAGGTAGCAGCAGCAGCAGCAACAGAGAGCAGAAGAGAGCAGAAGAGAGCAGGCAAGTGTTCATAAACTTCTGGTGTACTTACAAACTTTCCAATCCATCGTTTTATGAGTACATAACCTATATGTACTAGTGTAGAAGTTTGGTATCATTTCGGGCATTATTAGTGGGGTCATTTACGAGATACAAACGTGGGTCCATTAGCCCCTGCGCTAATAAGCTATTCAGCTGATAACGCAACTCTACGCTACTCTACGCTAATCTACGCTAACTCTCCCAATGTTCGACCCAGGTGAAAAAAGCTTCTGGGGGGGTGTTTGGCTCGAGGTCATGGTGCAAAGGACCCTAGGGTGAAATTAATCCGAACCATCACTTTAAAGCACAGGTCATTTCAGAGAGAGCGAGCGTTGCTATTGGCTGTTCTACGTGAGAGAGAGAGAGCGTTGCTATTGGCTGTTCTGCGAGAGAGAGAGAGAGAGAGAGAGAGAGAGCGAGAGAGAGAGCGAGAGCGAGAGAGCGTTGCTATTGATTGTTCTGCGCATTCATTGCCTGCATTCTTTTTTTTTTTTTTTTTTTGTAGCCTACTGTAACTTTAAGATTTCATTAAACTTTTCTTTTTACAAAATGAACCAAAACACTGACAAGGAGGAATATCTTGGGTAGTCCACTGTCAATCAATCTAGCAGTCTACCCTTACAAATCTGCCTCGATGGTTTGATGCCAGTAAAAGCTGTTCATGTTCTGGTACCATTCCATATCAGTTTGAGCTGTAGCTCGACACGTTGGTTCAGAAAACCTGACAACAGTGGCTCACTATAGCCAACAGCTGGCCAGTTTAGCAGAGCAACCTATGGGCCCTATTATTGTGGCAGCGCTCCGACACTTTGGTATTTTCCTGACCTTGAAATTCTCTTTCCCGTCTGTGTGGTATTTTAGTGACGAGCGGCGCACACGGTGCACAGGTGGGAGGTTCATGAGAATAGAAATAGTTATTTCGTCCAGCCACCTAACAATTGTAAGTACAACATTCACATTATACATATTTTATTTTGTTAAACATACACTATGTATGTGGGTTGTAAATTTTGTATTTAATGTTTAAATGTATTTTTTATTTCATGTTCATTCTGTATGTGTGTTGTGTGTCTGATATTTTGCTGCTGTTGCACAAAAAATTCCCATTGTGGGATCAATAAAAGTCTATCTATCTATCTATCTATCTATCTATCTATCTATCTATCTATCACACTGCCTTTTAAAATTGCTTATTTGGTTTCAATCAGCTCCTGTGGAACATATCTGGCTCTTTAGCTGCTTAGTGCTCCACTAGGCCTGTAACTATGTGATTATTACATAATAGTCTTATCACAATTTTTTTACATAATCACAAATTCTATGTTTAACCGCATTTAGCTGCTAACATTAGCTAAGGTTCCAAGGGGTATGACTGTTGAAGGCTAATTGACAGTTTTATGTTTATTTAAGAACAAAATACAATGTTTTATGATAATAAAGAGACGTGGTTTACTTCATAGGCCGTGTACTTGTGTTATTTCATTATCTGGGTCACATGACAGTGATAAAACCAAACGATGTATCCTGGGATTCATTCAAAACTTTAAAAAAGTAATACTTAAATATTTTTCAAATTTGACTGAAAAAGACAATTATATTGTTTATCGCAATATGTTCTGAGACAATTAATTGGACAGTAAAATTTGGAATTCTTACAGCTCTACCTCTATGTTCACCGGCTAGTCTGTGCTGCTGATTGGTGCTGGACGGGGTCAGGGACAGGGTTGGACCGTGGATTTGCAGCGGCTTGAATGATAATGACGGAAAATGTATGTCATAGTTAGTCTATAAAACCCAAACAATGATATAAAAGAGACAAGTTATTCCCCGGAGCCATCTCACGTTACACATCGTCTTTAGAAATGAAGTTGGAAATGTTTGAAGAAAGCAACAAATACAGCTTTGATGAATGACGAATTGATATTAAAGTCAAATTATACAACATGTAGCACTTTTAACACTGGCACACACCGGTCTACGTGTCCCTTTTGTAACCTGCGTGATCCTGTCCAGATAAAAGCTTATCGAGTGAAAGCATCTGAAGTGGAATTCCTCCCACATGTAATATTCTTGGCAAATAGATTTGGATTCTGTAAACAATACAGAGAGCTGTTAAATATTGCCTTAACACATTACAGCGACGTACCTAAAATAGACACTTGGACAGGGGAGCTGCTGAGCTGAACTCAATCCAACAAATCATTGTATGTACTGTAATGTTGTCCCAAACTCATTCTCCACTTCCATCTCCTCAGAATCCACTCTCTCAACATGAGACGGAGTTGTTGTATATTTTCTCTTACAAAGTGGAAGAATGGAAGTAATGACAAACAGACAAATGCTGCCATTATAGAAATTACAGTGTAAACAAAGCACATCGTTTCCCTCAGAGTATGGTATGTTAGAATAACAAAGAGATGTGCTTATGACTCCAATTATGCAATTTTACCAAAAAAACAGTAAACTCTTTCCACACTTTAATAGTGATATATTAAAATCAATTTGTTGTGATAAAGAATTTAACATACTAACTCACTTTGATATACGAAACAAAAAAGTACAGTTGGATTGTCCCAGAACAATAAGGCTGCGTGTCTGTAGGGATAATATCCTTAGCCATTAAGTATCATAAACATATAGTACATAAACATTTAGTAGCCTATAAAGATCACCTTATTGTTCTAGGGAAGTAAAACTAGACTTTAACTTCCATATATGCCACAGAATATGCCCTTCCAAAATAAAATTAACAAAATCATTTTTAAATTAAATAAGATGATTAATCTGAATCCTGTTATTAAACCTCTGTCCCTCACTATTTTTGCATTCAAATCCATAGCAATCACTGATGAGTAAGTAGTAGATGAAGAGACCAGTTAGGCTACTGTATGTCCCAGAGATGGAGACAACCGAGTTATCAGTTGTGGAGCTGCAACTCAACACCAAAATGCCTCAATATCTAACTATTCATTGTATGTGTTTGCTATATATAACACAATATTTTTTTTTTTAAATCATATCTTTGTTGGTGATATATTGGAAGTATATTAATTTAGATATTATCCTGTCGAATGTGAGTATTCTCTGTAAATATCTCTAAAAGGCATGTGGAATGTAGGCTGAAGCAAATGGACATTTTTACAATTTATTCCATTACTGTCATTTATATATATATATATATATCTATATATTTGGGCATAGCTGTTAAAACCTTTCAAGTCAAGTCAATTTCATTTGAAATAGACCAATATCACAAATCACACATTTGTCTTTTAAAAGGATTGTGTCTTGCATTGGGGGGTTTTGATGGGCTTCAGAAACTTTGAGACTGAACTCAGGTCAGGGCTCTCTCTGACTGTTCACAGCACATTTGTCATCAGTAGCCTAGTCTTACCTTTGCCTTGGAGTTTGCTCGCCCTCCCGATCATGGACGTGAGTGTAAAAACGCAAGCTGCGGGCGTTCAGCTGCTGTAGAATAATCCGCGCACACCTGGATATTCTCCGCGGAGCTCTGCGTCGCTTCCTCGGTTAAATCCTGTGGCATAGTGGCGCAGTCCAGCTCTCGGTGCTCCCCATGGCTGGAGACATGTCAGAGAGTGACAGCGCTGATTCTGCGGGGACTGAACCGGCTACTGTCAGAGGAGGGCTCTCGTGGCGTGGCGTGCCGTGCCGTGCCGTGCGTCCTGCTGCAGGACAGGTGTGGGCCGACTGAAGCGTCATGTGCAGATGTGTGTGCGTTTAAAAGACTGCGGTGTCATGTTCCCTCCTCCATCACACGATCGCTTACTGTGGCATTAAAAATCAACTCAGCACCGGCTACACATGATCACAAGTTCACAGTATAGGAAGCACTCACCGGCGATGAAGGGAGCTAGGGGACATGTGAGGATACACATTAAAAGAATGAACTTATTAGCCACTCCCATCAATTTTTAGACCTCAGCTTGACAGCACTGTATCAATGGGGCATAGGGCAAGGTGAGCGTTCTTTTTAGGGGTTTCTGGCTCTTAGCATGCATGAATGTGTGCATGTTCAATGTGTATACTAATGCATAGTCCTCATAGATAAGTGTAACTGCACAACACACAAATGCTTTCTCTATCCTTATATATGCAGCATGTACTTTTTCATTTTTTTAGTGATTAAAGTGTAAATAGAACAGTTTATAAAATGCCACCTTGTGAGGAAATATAAAGAGCGAGCTTGAGTAGTAAATGCTTCTGGAACCTGTACATAGGCATTCTCTGCCATTGTTTTTTCATGAGTTAATTTAACAATTTAGCACCCTAAAAACCAAGTCAGCTCCGTGAGTGGATGAGCAGCAGTCACGCATTTTTTATTACCAGTAAAATGGGTTCCAAAAAAAAAAAAAAAAAGGAGTGAGATTAGAAGTGTGACCTCAGTACCTTTACCTCTGAAGTCAGTGTTCTTTAAAATGATAAACCATCTCTGACACAGCAAACTGTTTGCCCAGAGAGCACAGTAAAAGAGCGTACAGGTTTCAGGGAACACATTTCCCGCAAGCAAACGCTGGTGTGCAACCCTCAATCCTGTGTGACTTATCAAGATTGGCTGGGACTCAAGTAAAACTTCACTGCAGCCTTTTTAAAACCCCTCTCCTGATTGTGGCTCTGCAGTCAGGAGCACCCCTCCTCCCTCCTCCTCCACACAACATCTCCAGCCCCCCCCCACACACACACACACACCCAACCAGAAACACAGGATTGAAACCCTCCGAAGGCCGCGGCTCCTTCTATGGGCAGCGGCGGCTAGTTGATCGCTGCTGGAGCCTGAACCTGCCACCCTCCGCCGACCAGGGTCTCCGCTTGGCTTGAAAAGGCTGTCTAATGGGTGGGGGTGAGGGGATGGTGGTGGAGGCCTGGCAGGGGCAGCGGGGCAGGAGACAGCAGCTCAGAGGGGCACTGAGGAGTGACCTGGAACGCACCTCTCCGAGCCACACATTTATTCATGACTAACCTGCTCAGTGAACTGCGTCTGCTCCACAGGAAGCACCACCTGACACTGAATGCCAAGTAAGCCAAAGATACTTGTAAAAACTTGTGAACAAAAGGAGAAAAAAACAAAACGTACCCAAAACATGCTGGAGACCTCTTAACTTTTGAACTTCCGCCATGGTAGTACTTTCAAAACCTATACAGAGCAACAGGGTCACCTCCATCCTCTTGTCTTTTCAGCAAAGTTATCTTCTCTCCATTTCATCTCTGCTCACACGTCACTGACTACGTTCAACATTATTCATTATCATTTCATTGTTTGTTTGTCTCGCATTGCCAGATCTTCCTCCACAGCGCTGGATGGGAGAAAAACGTGCTCTGGTTTATTGGCATTGCTTTAAACCAATCACAATGGTCTTGGGCGGGGCTAAGCGCCGGATGGAGCAACGGTGCCTCTGTAAAAATAGTCCCGGGAAAGAACTTGTTTTGGTGGAACATTTTCACCCCAGCAAAAGAAAACGCCACATACAGTGTTAAATGAAGTTAACTGTTGACACAATACAGTAACGTGAGCTATTTAAATTAGCTGGATACATGGTTATTAGTGTATCTCCGTATGTACTTCGTCCATAGCAAATCCCCGCCAATCGGTCCCAAAACGTCCCAGTTTGTCAGTAAATGCCGTAAACATCTTCTTTGTAAATCTTTACAATCATTCCCTGAAAGAACCAAGCAGGCCTGCCTAGTTGCACGATCCAAATTTTCCTTAAAACTTGCCCTTTTCAGCGTGTAACCTTGCTCAGAGGTTCCGATTAATGTTGCTTGATGCGACCGCAGTTTAAAGTAAACACAAAAAAAGGGACATCCGGTGGAGATTTCGGCAGCACAGAACTACCCCTTAAATGAACCGTTGTCGATATAGACTAGTTAACAAGTAAAATAACTATTAACTTAAATTTAATTACCTATCAATTTACCATTTATTAGTGAGGGTTATTATTAAGTGTAACCCCCTTTTCATTTCTGCTTTTTGTATCCAACTGATATGATGTTTTGGTCATTAAATGACCATAACTTTTATTGTGAATTACATAGATTTTCAGCTGACCATTCTTATACAATAGCGATGCTGTAGCCACTTGCTTCCATTCATTCAACCATAAGACATCATTTTGACAAATCAGATATTCAACTCAAGTCAGTTTCTGTAACTTAAATGTCATATCATACTGAGATAAATGGAAACCAATGACTGCTTGGAAGGAACACATTCCTCCACTTCAACACTGTAGTAAACTTTGGAAAACTGAACTTTAGCAGACAGAGGCAGTCATGGGTGGGCTAGAAGGGTTGCACGGGGTGGCACTGGCCCACCCCTGAAATACGATTGGCCCCCCCTGGTGCCCCACTGGGCTAGAGTGCTGTCAATCCGGCAATTGGGATTTCCATTGGATCAGAGTACTGTCACTGGGCTGCCTGTTCTGCCAATCTTCCGAGCCCTTCCCAGTCACATGACCAGTTAATGTTTCCACGATGACTATCAAAAATTCTGATACCATGGAACCAGCACTGGAATTCTTTTTTTTTTTTTTTTTTTTTTAAAGTGGCAGACTGATTATTGCCACCCTACTTAAAAATCACCCCTGAGTGAGCCACAGGGCGGCTGATCAGGCCTGGCTGCTTACGCTCTGTACATGAGGCTGGAGTTTCTACTTGACCTCTGCTCTCCAAGAAACCATGAGCTGCACCAGCAGAGGCCGCGGCCCCCAGCAGGGAGTCTCATTCTCAGCCTGCCCGACCCACACACAGTCTATCCTGCCCAGCCAAGAAAACACCGGCCACCTGCTCACACCTCCAACACACTGTAGTCACATAGAGGTGCTGCTGTACCACTTCAAATGCTGTTTGATTTTACTCCAGAAAGTGAACTCCAACTTTGCAGCTCTAAATCACAATTTGCGTGCATCTAATAGATGCTAGAGGTAACTGAATTTATGATACAACTTTGTCAGTTTACAATAAAATCCATTTTCATTCCCAGGTAGCTCCGCTCAACAACAAAAGAAAGTACACACATAGTTATACACACAACAAGCACACATTTAGTACAAAAATGAAAACACATCTACAGCCATGACAAAGAAACATGTTTCATGATATCCTCAGATCCAGATCTTAATTGGCAGCACACTGATTTTGGTTTAGCAACCGGATGGACTGATGTATAAAACAGTTCTTTAGCCTGTTGCATACGAGGGACTCTAAATCGCCTGTCAGAAGGCGGAAGTGGGTATTCATAGTTTAAAACATGCATGGAGTCAGAAGAGATGCTGTGCATGCCCTTCTTGTGGGTTCTTTGAAAAGATGAAAAAATGATCTTAGCACAACCTTTGAGTTGATCATTTTTTGGACTTCAAAACCCAGAATCCGTGTGATGGAAGTAAATTGCACACAGCGTTCTTCTAAGTTATTCTGTATGTCACAAACATAGACATAAACATAAGTGGACGTAGCATACGTGATGTCACCCATTGGGTGGTGGACTGCCATTTTTGAAGCCTTGAGTTTGGCTACTATCCAACCATGTATTTTGAATTGTATATATACATACACAGAGCAAGAAATTGCTCAATCGTTTTCATGCTGCTTACTTACATTACCACTGTACAAAAGGACACTTTTTAAACATATACTGTACAAAAACTTGCATATATTTTGCTTTTATTCAAATTTTTTTCTAGTTGCCTTTGTTTACTTTTGTTCTGTTCACTAAATTATTTTATGCACACTACTGAAAGAGCTGCTGAACAGATTTTCATTGTACTCTGAGCACAATGACAATAAAGATCTATCTATCTATCTATCTATCTATCTATCTATCTTTATGCAATGCACTGCTGAGACATAACAGGCCCTAACATAAACAAGCTAAAACTACTGTAAAACTAAATATATTAAAACTAAATCTTTCTGATTAAAATTAAAAATGAATCAACAACTAGCAAATATACTTTGGAAACTTTGAAATTCAAAACTAAACAAAATAAAAACTAATACAAAAATCCACAACTATTATAACCTTGGTTGAGATTGAGTTTTTGGATCCACTGATTTGATTTAGTATGGGTGAGGGCTTCCTAACTGAGACCGTACTGAGCTTACAGCGTCTCAAATGGGGATAGGCTGTTCTTTGTGATTCAAGCTGACACAATGAGCAGTTAATTACATTAAAACATTGCCCCAGGCAGCTTTACATTCTTGAAAACACGGTTACTTTCAAGCAACATATTTTTCCCTTCCCTAAATCCACTCTTGATGAATTCTACCTTCCATCTCTGCCGCTTCCATAAGTCAACTCAGCTCTGCTGCCCTGCCAGGCCCCGCTTCTCATCCTACTATACGAGTCTGACCGGCTGCACCTGATTATTTTCCCATAAATCTCTCCATCATCAATCCTCTCCTCCACACTTCCCAAAGGATGTAATTAACTTTTCCTTGCAAGCAGAATGATGGGTTAACCCTTCAGAAAGGAATTAATGGCTGAAATAATTTTCATTTCAATACTCATTTAAACTCAGTTTAGCCCCCACCAGTATGATGTATTTCCAGGCGTATGGCTATCAGCTGCACAAACAGTGTGTTAGCGCAGGATGAATAATGTGGAGGAAATGGGATCTCGGAAGAGGTTGCACAAACCTGCGTAACCTTAATTTCCATCAAAGTCAGAGTCATTTGATGTAGTTTGGCTTGTGAGCTGCTACTTACATGCAACTTTGGAACCAAAAGCAACACATAGCCAGATGATAGATTTTAAAATACTACTACTCACCAAAAAAGCCCTAAATGGTTGTGGCCCTGAATATATACTGTAACTGACTGGGTGGATGAAACAGATCAGATACAGCTCTACTCAGTGTCCCCAAGATCAGAACTGTAAGAGGTGAAGCAGCTTTTAGTTTCTACGCTCCCCACCTGTGGAACAAAAACTTTGAACACCCACACAGGTGTATTCAGTTAACTGGCTGTTTGACCTCTTCCCAGGACTGTGTGCTGTGGAGGAGGGTCTGGCTAGTCCACACAGCATTCCTAGATGGGAGAAAAACGTGATGTTATGTTATGTTCAAAAGTTGTTTTAGTCGTGCAACAGAAAACTCAGATTGGACAGATAGTCTAGCTAGCTGTCTGGATTTACCCTGCAGAGATCTGAGGAGCAGTTAACCATAGTCCTCATAAATCCACCGGAGTTTAGAACGCCAGCACAAAGAAAGAGGAAGGTGACTGATATCGGTCCGAAATGAGGGACGTTTCGGCGGACCTTCCTCCACAGAGCTGCGAAGGAAGGTCTGGCTAGTCCACACAGCACCCGTGATGGGGGAAAAACATGCTCTAGTTTATCGGCATTTCTTTAAACCAATCACAATCCAAACGCCCAAGAGACTCCAATCAGAGTTTTCTGTTGCACGACTAAAACAACTTTTGAGCGTACACATGTTCCGCCAAAACAAGTTCTTTCCCGAGGCTATTTTGCAGAGGCACCGCTGTTCCGTCCGGAGCTTAGCACCGCCCAAGACGATTGTGATTGGTTTAAAGAAATGCCAATAAACTAGAGCATGTTTTTCCCCCATCACGGGTGCTGTGTGGACTAGCCAGACCTTCCTTTGCAGCTCTGTGGAGGAAGGTCTGGCAATGCGAGACGAGTGTGTCAAGGACCTTTAAATCTGGGCTCAAAACAACTGCTTAGCATGGCTTTCATATTTAAAATGGTTATCTAACTCAATTTGAAATGGATTGTATTTTCAAGACAATACAATCCATCCATCCATCCATCTACCCATCCATCCATCCATCCATCCATCAATCCATCCATAACAGGGGACGGGTCGCAGGGGCAGCAGCTCCCGCAGGCGACCCCAAACTTCCCTTTCCTGAGCCACATTAACCAGCTCTGACTGGGGGTTTCAGAGGCGTTCCCAGGCCAGGGTGGAGATTTAATCCCTCCATCTACTCCTGGGTCTTCCCCGAGGCCTCCTCCCAGCTTGACATGCCTAGAAGGCTCTAAGGGAGATGCCAGCAATCCTCTTGAGAAACCCATTTACCCCGCAATTTCGTTCTTTCAGTCATGACCCAGCATTCACGACCATAGGTGAGGGTAGAAAGGATTATTGACTAGTAGATCGAGGGTAGTATTACTAGTTTTGCATTTTTTACTTGTAAACTTCATGTCCTTTAATGTTCTATTTTCAATGTATTTTTCACCCATGTAAAGCACTTAATTTCTTCATGTCTGAATAGTGCTACATAAATAAAATTCCCTTGCCTTGCCTTACATATATGCCTGTGCTTTTAAAGAGCAGAGTGGCTGAGTGACGGAGAGATGCAAGCCGTCTGCCAAACATGACATGAGCTTCTTCAGTCATGGCCAATTACAACTGGCAGCGGATGTAGGAGAGAGGGCAGGCACAGACAGAAGCATCCAGACAAGATAACCCTGATCATCAAGCGTGTGCACCAAAAGCTGAACATTACCCTGCAATCAGCACACACCCTGAGGTCAGGGCCCGCCACTGCTCATGCTCTACCTCCCAGGATCTCACTGCAGAGCACACTGCTGCTCCTCCTATCACAGAGTCTCACAATAGCTCTGAAGGACCTGATACCTTAATGTCGCCTTGCTCAAGCCAACCTTTTGTCACCGATTCCATTGGCCCCCTGCGGTCCAGCCAGAGTGTACGGGGTGACATTGGGTCACTGTTATCCTGGGTGGTCACGCATGGTCCTGACAGCGTCTTGCTGGTCAGGGACGTACAGGCTACGATTTGTGAAGAAAGCAGGGGCGTGGGGGTGGGGGGTGGGTGGGCTGCAGGGTGGGGGTTGTTTTTTGATCATGCACAACAAAACAAAACATGCAAGAATTAAATCCCACTTTCAAAACACTTATTTATGCACTTCAATATTCAATGGAAAATAATCTCAAAATGAAATAGCACAACGTGATGTCAACATAAAACACAGCGCTTTCAAGGCGGAGAGCGGCGCTCACTTTACGGCGAAAACGAAATACTTTCACCCAGGAAACGCTTGTTTGTTCCTCGAGGGTGTTTTAATCCAAATCTGATTTTATTCCTAAACTTTACTGGTCGTTTTAGTGCATAATTTCTACTATCATCGCCGCATGACGCTCACCTTTTCTGGCCAAACTCCACTACCACGGCCACTGAAAGGACCGTCATCTGGCGGTGCCTGTAGCCGGCTCACAGTCACCTGTTGGCGGCTAAACAACCGCCGCTGGTAGCCGGCGTCCCGGAGCTCTGTAGCGGCTAAATACAACCAGCAGGTGCTGCTGGGATTTTATCGTTCTATTGCACTATAGACTGGTCATGTTACAGTGCTTTATTGGGTTTAAAATACTTCTATTTTAATATATGGTCTATTGGTGAAGTAGCATTGATCCCTTTGAGGGTGGGGGTACATTTTGTCCACACACACACACACACACACACACACACTTACACACACACACACACACACACACACACACACACACACACACACACACACACACACACACACACACACACACACACACACACACACACACATACAAGCACTGGGAGTTTCAACATATAGAAAACACCTGCCTTCACATAAAAAACTAAACTAAACTGCATGTGTGAGTGAGTGAGTGAGTGAGTGAGTGAGTGAGTGAGTGAGTGAGTGAGTGAGAGAGAGAGAGAGAGAGAGAGAGAGAGAGAGAGAGAGAGAGAGAGAGAGAGAAAAAGAGAGACTCAAGGCAGAGGGTTACTTATCAGTTAATCTCCCTCGGTGCGTTACTTGTCTATCAAAGTTATAGAAATGTAGAAAACAGATACTGTGCTAGAGGCTATTTCTATAAGTTCAGACCCAGGAATAGACAGAAACACATGGTGAAAAAGTCAGGACCCTGGGTGCTAAGAGCCAGTTTGGGTCACTGCCAAGAACGCAGAGGAGAAGAGCTTTTTGAAGGATTGGATCAAATCATAAGACGGCCTGTCAAAATGACTACAGTATAGAGGCTTTGATGCCAGGACAGATGTTTCCCCCCATTTTGTGGCCATTAACGTACCCCCAGGTGGATAATGGGTACCATCCCCCCGAGATTGTAATGGCTTGAGGAAAATAACAGGTGAAAGTATGTTAAGAACGTCTCACTGATTATCAGCTCCAATGGACACTTTTGGGATGATGCATCAAGCATTACAGATGTGTTTGCACAGAATCAGAAAAGATTTATTGCCATGTAAGTAACACAAGTAATATGCCTTGGTGGGATGGTGCATACATAAACATATTAAAAGGAAATAAAAAATAAATACAAAAAACAAATATGTACAATATAACTGTTTATATAATAAGAAAAAGGCTGAATGGTTTAATTATGTGCAAAAATGTTAAGGGATGTGCAAAAGGGACAGGATATATAGTATGTGCAATGGACAGGTATAGTCCAGGATGGACTGCAGATGGGAAGAAACTGTTTTTGTGGCGTGGGGTTTTGGCCCAGATCGACCACAGCCTCCTTCCAGAATTGAGGGAGTGGAGTTTCTCACCAAAAAGAAATTGGGCCACATGCATTTTCATATTCTTATTCCCAACTTACTTTTTTCTGCAAGTCTTGCTTGTATTAGTATTCCGAGCTAGCCTGACGTGGTCATACTCAGATTCTAGTCTGAAACCGCTCCATTGGGCTGTGATTATGGGGCGTGTTCCAACCGAACCAGGAAAAAAAATGCCTCTGCATTCATTGGATAGACCTCCAACCAATCAGAGCAACGGAACTCAACACTGTGTATCGTCTCCATAGCGACCACTCTTTGCACAATGCATTTGGTTCTAACTTCCGACTTTTAGACTTTTTTGAAGCTGGATATATCATTTGTTTATTGTGAATATAAATGTGGATAACGTTAGTGATAGTGACATGCTCGCTACAGTCGCATTTCTAGAGATGGATCAGCGAAAACACGTTTTATTTCTCGGCTTGGTTCTAGCGCCGGCGGTCCCTCTCTTCAGTCTCTCTCTATGTCTCTCCACCATATAACGCTCTCTCTCTTCAGTCTCTCTCTATCTCTCTCCACCATATAACGCTCTCTCTCTCTTCAGTCTCTCTCTATCATATAACGCTCTCTCTCTTCAGTCTCTCTCCATCTCTCTCCACCATATAACGCTCTTTCTCTTCAGTCTCTCTCTATCATATAATGCTCTCTCTCTTCAGTCTCTCTCTATCTCTCTCCACCATATAATGCTCTCTCTCTTCAGTCTCTCTCTATCTCTCTCCACCATATAACGCTACCGTGCTTTCGGGCAGTTGTTGAGGCTCCTCCGCTGAGGATTTTAAAATGAATGCGCTGTCGATATCTTCTGTAACAGACGCGATGGTGGAATCTACACCTCAACAAAATCAACCCAAGCGTTCTTTGGTGACGTGGTTGATTCTGTTACTGTTGATCATCTTTCCGACAATCTGATTGGTCCGAACAGATCTTGTTCGGGCAATAATTGCTTCTCAACGGAACGACTCCAGACCGAACTTCCCGACCTCGAATTTTGTGGGCGGGGCTAAGTTCGGCTGGCATCCAGGCAAATTCCGAACTGGATTCTGAGCAAACCTGCTTTTTAACTGCACAAACTAGTTTGGACCTGATGCTGATGCGGTTCATTTTTAATAATGTTCAAACGGCCATCACTGGGCTACAAAAACAGACTTCTTTTTGGAGCCAGTGGAGTCGCTGTATGCTGGTAATGAGAATGCAGGTTTAAGGCACTTCAGCATTGGCTTCACTTTGCTGCACTACCCTAAACTACAATATATTACTCAACTATATTGTACATTCCTGTTAGTAGCAAGGGTTCCTCTGTTGTTCACTTCACCCTATATCCACGACGTTCTACTTCCGGGATTGCTCCGTTGCCACCGGAAATTCCGCCGGATTTCACTCTTTTTGGCCGGATGTCCGTCACCTTCCTCTTTCTTTGTGTTGGCGTTCTAAACTCCGGTGGATTTATGAGGACTATGGTTAACTGCTCCTCAGATCTCTGCAGGGTAAATCCAAGTCCAATCTGAGTTTTCTGTACACATGTTCCACCAAAAAAAGTTGCCCAGTTGTTAGCGCTACTATTGCATGACGATTGTGATTGCTTTAAAGAAATGCCAATAAACCAGAGCATGTTTTTCTCCCAATCTGGAATGCGGTGTGGACTAGCCAGACCCTCCTCCGCAGCGCTGTGGAGGAAGGTCTTGCAAAGCGAGACTAACCTCAGTGTGACATTAGGGTACATGAGGGAAAAAAATTAAAATAAAACATCTGAAATGATTTTTGTGACAGGTAAAGACAGATGCATGGATTCCATCTGTACCTCTGTGGAGTTCAGGTTTTCACGGGGGATTGTGCTGTGGCCTTACCCAGTGCAGATGCACTGTCAGTGGGAATAAAGGAAAATGCAACATGAGCCTGTACAGCCACACTCTCCTGCAGAACGGAGCTCAGCCTGCTTCCAGCTCCAGGATTAATTAAAACAAAATGATGCTCTGGGACGATTGGCCCGGCTCCGGTTCCACAGATGAAAAGGCAGTGAGTGAGATGAACACTTTGTCTGTAACTGGAGCCGGGCTGGTCACTGCGGCTGGTATGTGAACGCTGTCCCTCTGTGTCCTCACCATTCCCATGTTGTCATACCCAGGCCACCTACATAGTAGTGAGGAGCTTCTGTTTGTGTGTACTCACCCAGTGACCCCCCCAACCCCCTCCCCCAACACAGCCTGAGAACATGTCCAGGTCAAGGATCCTCTTTTAATAGTGGCCACCTGCTCTTTCTGTCCATAGCAAAGCTGTTTGTGATCTTACTCTTTCTAAATTGGTTTTCTATTCACTGCAGAGCTACAGTACACACACTCTGTTAGTATGTTGTCACATTTTTTTTTTGTTGCTACATTGCACATGTTTTTTTAGCATATCTAGGTAAAAAACAAAATAACCAGCAAAAAGTTAACCCTTTAGCAGCCTGCCCCCTGGAGACAGCATTATTAAAGCCATGCATTATCATGAAGGGGTTTGTATATCGTATGAAAAGGAATGCACAACTATTAGTATGATATCCTACGAAATTGTTTACAATCAACATGACGGCCACTGAAGCGCAGGAACCCGTTGATGCCGCTGTCGCTGCCACATCACCTGGATCATTGGTCTGATTGGTTGAAGGACTATCCAATTGTGCCCAGAGGCATTTGAGCGGCGTCCGTTGGTGACGCCCCTTTGGAAATGGGCTGTGAATGAACCGTCCCCAGACCCACTCTCAGTTACAACTAGCTAAAATCCTGGATATGGGCCTGGCTGCCATAGATGCCAAGATGAATCGATAATCGTCAACTATTAAATGAATTGCTATATAACTATTTTGATAATTGATCGATCGGTTTGAGTCCTCTGATTCCAGCTCCTTAAATGTTAAAGCTATAGCGCGTAGTTCCTGTTGCCCCCATGAGGAATTCTAAGTAATGACAACAACATGCTACAAGCCTTCCGTGATCACGCTTCACCACCCCTCCTCCTCCACACAGTTGCTAGTAGCCAAGGAGGACACGGAGGATTAAAAAAACATGATGGACTCTTCAGAAGAGGTCATTATCTTCACTTGAGTTTCTGCGCGGGAAAGTCAGCGGACGCCACAATCTTCTGAACACAGCCATACTGAGAAATACAGAGAGAGTTGTCCGGAGCTGATAGTCTTAATTAGCTTTTTTGCAACTCATTTGGCGTTGGCTTGAATGTAACGGACGTTCAATATTATAAAAAGAATTACACACTAAAGCTTTAATATTTTCTAGTCTCTTCTCTCCTCTGGGACAGTAAACTGAATATCTTTGAGTTAAGGACAAAACAAGACATTTGAGGACGTCGTGTCGGGCTTTGGGAAACACTGATCCACATTTTTCATAGACCAAACAACTAATCTATTAATAGAGAAAACAATCGGCAGATCTATTGACAATGAAAATAATCGTTAGTTGCAGCCCTACACCTTCAGCCTTCGAAATAATGCTGTTTCCTCCCTGCCACTGTACGTACAGTACAGGCCAAAAGTTCGGACACACCTTCTCATTCAAATGCGTTTCCTTTTATTTTCATGAATACTCAGTGTTTTTTTTAGATTCTTCAAAGTATTCACCCTTTGCTTTTTTATTAATAAGGGAGAAAATTCTACTAATTAACCCTGAAAAAGCACACCTGTGAAGTGAAAACCATTTCAGGCGACTACCTCATGAAGCTCATTGAGAGAACACCAAGGGTTTGCAGAGTTATCAAAAAAAGCAAAGGGTGGCTACTTTGAAGAATCTAAAATATAAGACATGTTTTCAGTTATTTCACACTTTTTTGTTAAGTACATAATTCCATATGTGTTCATTCATAGTTTTGATGCCTTCAGTGAGAATCTACAATGTAAATAATTATGAAAATAAAGAAACACATTGAATGAGAAGGTGTGTCCAAACTTTTGGCCTGTACTTTACATTCACTAACATCAATGAAAGAGTCCCAGATTGGGTCCCAACCTGTGAGCACTGCAGCCAGAGAAGTACTGCAGAGCTGCTGTATGAAGGCTTGTGTTGCCTGTGGCAAGAACAGCTCAGTCATTTAAGCTGCATGTTGGATCAAGTTAATATGCTGGCTGTGACAGGGTTGTTCTAAAATACCATGAAAAACATATACAATGAAAATAAATACAGTGTGGTGGAAAATTGCAGATGGGTCACGCAAGTACGTCTTTCTCAGATTTTTTAATAATGAACAATATACAAAAGGGACCTCCGTGAAGCTGAAAATCACTGTAGTTTATTTTAAAATGAGTTTATGGTCGTGCATCTTTATAGTTTGTATACGCAGAGCCAACACATGGGTCAAAATATTAAAGAGTCCCTATTATCCTCCTTTTCAGCATCATATTTGTACTCTTGGGGTCTCCTAGAATAGGGTTACATGCTTTGATGTTCAAAAACAGATTATGTTTCTTATACTGCCCATTGCTGCAGCTCCTCTGTCTGAGTTTGTGTCACTTATTTGATAGCTCCTCGACTGCTCGGTCCTCGGCTGAACCGGACGTTGTTCTGACCCTCCTCGGAGAAGGCCGTCTCAAAGCTCTTATTTCTGCCCCGAGGAGCGAGCATCGGGGAGGGATCACCAAGGAGTGAGCATCGAGGAGGGATCATCGAGTAGCTAGTGGCGAGGAAACACGAGAGCAACTTTCCCGGAAGCCGTGCAGCTTAAGGAGTTGCTATCGCCGCCCAAACAGCTGACGGATTCATGTGACGCGTCAGAGGAAAGGACGTCTCATCACTCTAAAACCCATTTTGCTCGTTTCCTCTCTCCTCCCATGATTTCCTTGCGTCTCTCCCGTGCCTCCTCGGTGGGACATACAGAGGAAACGAGGCAAGTGGAGGACTCGAGGAGGCAATTTAAGGGCTATGAGACGCAGCGTCTGTCTGAGCTCTTGGCCCACCTTCCCGAAAAGCCCAGTCTGCTCTGATTGGTCCGCTTGCCCACTCTGTTGTGATTGGTCAACCAAATTCAAACAAGCCACTGTGCGGGCTGTGCTTGCTCAGGCAGCATTAATGGGGCAGCTCATGTGAAAAACTGGGCTGGCTTTCTCAATCAGTGACATCATTAATTGAGGAATTTCAAACAGGAATGTGGACAAGGCGTTTTCAGACAGTTGAGAAAAAGTCCTGTCTGTGGGAGAGAAAGCTCCATTTGGAGTAAAAAAAATTTTTTGTACTTTACACATCAATTACATACACAAAAACACTATATGACACACTAAAAGATGATGATGAAAAACCCAAAGAAGCATAATAGGGGCTCTTTAATGTGGATACTATGTTGAGATGGATTATAAGTAACTTTACTTGATGTCTCTGTTCAGCAGACAAACACACAAGAGAGCAGCAATGCAGAAACATGTTTGAGTTACCTTTCTGTTTCCTTTGTGGCCTCCTGCTAGAATATGGATTTTCAAATTGGACTTGTAGCAGCTCCAGTCCAGTGTCATCTAGTCTCACATTTCCAGTTCTATCTCCGCAGCGCTGTGGAGGAAGGTCTGTCTACATCACAAATACATTCTGGGATAGGAGAAAAAAAAAACTATCTGGGTTTGTCTTTAAACCAATCCCAATCGTCTTGGGTGGCGCTAAGCTCCGGACGCAGCGACGGTGGCTCTGCTAAAAAGTCTCGGGAAGGAATTTGTTTTGGTGGAACATTTACACCCCGCAAAAGAAAACGCCACATAAAATATTACATGAATTTAACTGTTCACACAGTACCGTAATGTGAGCTATTTAAATTAGCTGGATACATGGTTAAACCTCATTAGCTCTTACCAGCATATCTCTGTGTGTACTTTGTCCACAGCAAACCCTCCAATTGGTCCCAAAACGTCCCAGTTAGAGAGGAAATGACATATAATCATATTCTTTGTAAATCTTTACAATCATTTCCTGAAAGAACCAAGCAGACCTGCCTTGTTGCACCATCCACATTTTTCTTCAAAACTTGACATTTTTAGCATGTAGCTTGCTAGCTCAAGTTTGTTGTTTTAATGAAGAAACGGAGATAGACAGTGGCAACACACAGGAAAGTTTTCGAGGCGATTATCCTGGAAATCAATTAGACTAAGTGTTATACACCCACACAGATGTATTCAGCTAATTGGACTGATTGGACCTCGTCCCAGGACTGTGTGGGTGTGTTTAGACTGATTGATTGACGTCTTCTTGAGTCTCCTCTTAGCGTTGTTGCACCTGTTGGGGCAGCACCAGTGACATCTTTATCATTCTTATTGGTAGATGAAATTTTGTGACCTTACGAATTCCAATCAAAGCAACACGACAGCAAATCCCACAACGCGACAGCAAATCCCACAACACAACACCATTCCGCCACAACACAACAGCATTGTCATACAGTAAAAGACAAAAAGACAGAAACCAAGGAGCCCTGTAACCTCAATAACGCTCTAATTTACATTTCTAATCAATTTAAATGACTGTTGGTCTAGTTATTCACCTCTTTCATCGCTATCTGGCAATGCCGCTAGAGCGGGGTCGGCAGGGGTTAGCATGGTTATGTGTCTTCAACGACAAGGAGGCTCTCAGGAAGTGACGTTGAAAATTACAGCTTAATGCGTCCGAAAAGATCCACACTACTGTTTATTTTTGGTGCAAAGCCTAAGAGTAAATCATTTTCCTGGGAATTGGGAGGACGACTAACGGGCAGGGCACAGCGCCCTGAGATTTGTGATTCGACCGGCTGGCCTGCATTACCATCCAGGCAGAGCGCCTCTGAGCGCCCCTAACTCACCCTAACCCTAACCCTAACCCGGTTTTTCAACAACTCAACCTTTTCTTATCACTCAACAATAGTTTTGATGCCTTCCAGTCAGGTTTTCGACCACACCACAGCACTGAGACGGCTCTTGTCAAAGTCTTTAATGACATCCACTTAAACACAGATAGTGGCAAAATTTCAGTCTTAGTATTACTTGATCTCAGTGCTGCATTTGATACAGTCGACCACAACATATTACTTGACCAATTGGAAAACTGGGTTGGTCTTTCTGGCTCAGTACTAAAGTGGTTTGAATCCTATTTAAAGAATAGGGACTACTTTGTGTCTATAGGTAATTATGAGCATACAAATATGACGTGCGGAGTTCCCCAAGGCTCAGTTCTGGGGCCTCTTCTGTTCAACATCTACATGCTTCCACTGGCTCAGATTATGGAAAACAACAAAATAAGTTACCATAGTTATGCGGATGACACACAAATTTACATAACCTTATCGCCAGGGAACTATAGCCCAATACAACAATTAAATAAGTGCATTCAACAGATTAATGATTGGATGTGCCAGAACTTTCTTAAATTAAATGAAGAAAAAACGGAGGTGGTTGTTTTTGGAGCAAAAGAGGAACGATTGAAAGTCAGCGCTCAGCTTCAAACGACAATGTTAAAAAAAACAGACAAAGCCAGAAATCTTGGTGTAGTCATGGACTCAGACCTGAATTTTAAAAGCCACATTAACATAATTAAAAAATCAGCCTATTATCACCTTCAAAATATTTCAAGGGTTAAAGGACTTATATCTCAGCAGGATCTGGAAAAACTTGTCCATGCTTTTATCTTCAGTAGACTTGACTACTGTAACGGTGTCTTTACAAATCTCCCTAAAAAATCAATCAGACAACTGCAGCTGATTCAGAACGCTGCTGCTCGAGTCCTCACTAAAACCAAGAAAGTGGATCACATCACTCCAGTACTGAAGTCTTTACACTGGCTTCCAGTGCCTCAAAGAATTGATTTTAAAATACTTTTGCTGGTTTACAAATCACTAAATGGTTTAGGGCCAAAATACATTTCTGATCTGCTACTACACTATGACCCACCCAGACCTCTCAGGTCGTCTGGGACAGGTCTACTTGTTGTCCCCAGAGTCAGAACTAAACAGGGGGAAGCAGCATTCAGTTTTTATTCTCCACATATCTGGAACAAACTCCCAGAAAACTGCAGGTCCGCTGCAACTCTCAGTTCTTTTAAATCCAGGCTGAAGACATATCTTTTTAATGTTGCCTTTCTTTAAATAACCTATTTTTAACTGCTCTTTCTTTAAAATTCTTATACTGCACTGTACATTTTATTCTTGTCTTTCAATTAATTGTTGTTAATTGTTTTAATGCTTTGAAATTGTTTTTAATTGTTTTCTAACTGTTTTTAATGTTTCATGTTTCATGTAAAGCACTTTGAATTGCCTTGTTGCTGAAATGTGCTATACAAATAAAGCTGCCTTGCCTTGCCTTGCCTTATTCACACAAAAGTGTGTTGAACAATAGTATACATATTGAGTGTGTAATCCAGAGTGTGGAATTTCAGACGCAACCATAATTTGGAGTTTAAAGTCAGAATTCTGCGTGGCTGGGTTGGGTCAGCGGGTGGAGCAGATGCACATATACTTTGAGGCTTATGCCTCGACACAGAGGTCCAGGGTTTGAGTCCGACCTGTGAGGATTTCCTGCATGTCTTCCCCCTCTCTCTCCCCCCTTTCTCACCTAGCTGTCCTATCAATTAAATGTGGAAAAGCCCAACAAATTATCTTAAAAAAGAAATCAGAATTCTGAGAATAAAGTCTGACTTTTTTTCTCAAAATTCTAGCTTTGAAAGACAGACAAAGACTGATAATGTGAATAAGCTATAAATATGTAGGAAAAAATCCCACAACGCAACACCATTTCAGCGTTGTTGTTACTACCGCATTGCATTGTGGGATATCCGTGCCGGCATAGTGTCCAATATTGCACACTGTAATATTTTACTGGAAGTAGTATGCAATTCACGTACTATTGGTTTCATACTAAGGTCTCGGACATAATAAAAAATCTCACATATTGTTTTAGCTACTAAATAGCGTGTTAGTGTGGAGTTTCGGGCGCAGCCTATGACTTTATTCTCATAATTCTGACTTTAAACTTTAAAGTCAGAACTCAAAGACAGTTTTTCACAAGGGGCCCTAATCCTCTTCCATAGATTTTACTATAGAGTATTTTAGACCTCCAAGACAGTAATTTGTCTAAGGTAAAATAGCGGATTACTGACTTGAAGGTGAATCCCTATTTACAGATTGTGTGAGAACTACTACTTAAAAATCAAAAGCCAGAAAAAACTCATTTCTAATTGAAACAGTTGAGCATTCTGTCTTTACAAGAAATGTTTGGGGACTCTTTGAATACTGTTGAATTCTTTGGTTTTCAGAATTTTCTGTGATCCCGATTAAATGTTTCGGTAACACTTTACTTGGAAGTTTTCTACATAAGAGTGACATGACACTGTCATGAACACATGACACTCACATGACACTGTCAAGACACATTCATGACACATTTATCCTAACCCTAACTAATTATGACAAAACCGAATGACACTTACTAAATTAAGTGTTATGTCATAAACGTTTATGACTTGTTTATAATGTTTTATGACACGTTCATGACAGTTTCACGTCACTCTTATGTAGAAAACTTCAAGCAAAGTGTAACCAGTGTTTCTTTTAGAAAATAAGAGGCTTCTGCAGTAGCCTATATTCCTCTATCACAACCAATCGGGGGATGAGACGGACTAATATGACGGCAAGTGGTTTCACTTAGCTTGTTTGTCTTCACTTAGTGGTCATTAAACGTGTAACACAGATGACTTGTAAACAGCTCGACTCAGCACACAATGACTCACTGAAGCCTTCGTGTTTACCTCCATTCACTCATAAACATGGGACTGCTGCTTATAAAACAGCACCTGGATACTGGGACTGAGTGTCCAACAGGCTGGCTGCAGCCAACTGTACAGTAGGTGTCAACACTGCACAAACATCTTCGTCTTACAGGCCATTTGGACCCGGAAATCCCCCCCAAAAAAGAAATTTGTCTCGGCACTAGTGTAGAGGTCACGTCAAATCTTAGTCGGTCCAGTCGTTGGCTTGTGCAATTCAAGAAATGCCTTAATTGCCGCCCACCAGACATAAACCACTGGGAATTTATTTTTATTTTTTTTAAGTTTTTAGACATTGGAAGGGGGAGGGGGGGGGGCACTCAGCAAAAGGGCCGCAGGTCGGAAACCAAACCCCCGCGAGGACTGAGCCTCTGTATACGGGCACGCTCTACCAGGTGAGCCAACCAGGCACTGGGAATTATATTTCAATGTATTTTAAGACATTTTTAAAACGTTTGGAAACTTTTATATTTATATTTTTTCACTTTTCGGTTAGCTTTAGCTCTGACTTAATGTAGGGCCCTATGGAATCTGTCTTATAGCTTTTTTAAATCCTCAATTTCGTGATTACGTTCGTGATGGCCCATGTATCAGAATGACTGGGTAGAAAGATTTGCTGTTGGCATTTGATATTTCAACTAATGTAATTTAAAGTACATTTGATATGATTTTTAAATGTCTTTGTTTCTTCTTTTTCTCAAAAAAAAAAAGGATTTTACACATTAAACAGTTCTTATGTTGCAATGTCACTTGTTAAAAAAAAAACTGACACGTTAAAATTCAGCATCCTTATATCTTTATTGTATAATGCGTTCTTGTGCATAGCCTACAATAAATATGGGAATACTTTGGATTGAACATCTGACCAGCATCCACATCCACAAACTATGCAGGCCAGAGTGTATAAAGCAACACAAAGACATACAGACTTCACAATGGAGTTGATCTTAGTGAATAAAGCGACATATATGTACATAATGCTTTATTTACGTCCGTCACGGATTGTGACTCAGACATCAGTCACAATCACAGACGTAAATAAAGAGCCTGAGGTAGCAGCCCTTGACAGGGCCGAGTGACGAGAGTATGTGGGGGGGGGAACGTTTTGGTGTTCTGCTGTTATTCTGGGCAATGAATAGAAAAAAAGTGAGATCAGAGTCAGAACTTTCATAACGGAAAAACAACATAAACTACTTTAAAGTAGATTTTCTTCAGGGCTAAATTACATGGTATCAGATCGCTGCATAAACTCCAGTACCCGCCGACACCAATACCAGCATTTTAGGCGGTATCGAAGGCTTTTCCCGATAATGGGATCGGTATCTGAACATCTCTAGTCTTTACATCCAGCATCAGCATCATAACCCTGTCCAACATTATATAACTTCACATCAATGCATAAGCAATCATTCAGTGCCCCCAAAATACATTTTAGGCAGCAAATAATTCAATACGGTTAAACTCCGAGCTGGACCCTGTTCTTTGAGTGTCATTTCACTAATCCGGGTTAGCCAGTTTACCCTTTACTGTGGTAAAATGAGAACTACAGCGACAGATCCTAATGATTTCCCCTAAAATCTGACTTGTACCTTGAAAATAAGAAGCAAAAACGGTCATAACACAGCTTCTTGGGCTATACAAATGGATATGAACTTCATGCCAGTGCTAAAGAAATCAAAAAACACGGACTTGTGTCAAATCGGCAACAATCAAATCAAGCTAACGCCATCCGTGTACGACAGTGCCCAGATGTGGTTTAATACAGCATGGTGGAATACAATTCATACGGATTCATGTAGTCATGCAAGCAATTCAATTCAAAAACAGTTGTCATTTACCTCAAATTCTTACGAAATTAACCTCTCAAACAACCTCTCCTTTTGAATGGAATGGGGTGGGCTGACACCACCGGCTGACGAGCCTCTCAATGTCCGGAACCAACAATCCCGGAAATGAAAAGTCGTCGTCCATATAGACCAATTCGGACCCAGCCCAAACCTAGTGTTATGAATAAGTCATGTAGTGTCACCTTTTGTGTTTTTAAATCCATTTACTGTTAATCAATAAATTGTAAGTGACATTGAATATATATGTATATATAATAGATTTGTGATCCATCGGAGTCCCCCTCCCCCAAAAAAAGTGGCCGCAGCGAGTTCTCAACTTGAATGTACAGTATGTTGCTTTGTTTTTTTGTGTTATACTCACTTGTTGGGGACCTCTGACCTTACAGAAAAAAAGAAAAAAAAAAAAAAAAAAAAAAGAGTCAGATACTAACTTTTGAGTAAAACGTTGTAGAAGCCCCGGTCTGGTCAGTACGCTGGACTTTGCCTTTGAGTGTGATGTCCGTGCTGAGGCAGCACTTATTCTTGTTTGATACTGACTCAACTAAAGCTCAGATGATTGCCATGTCGCTCTAACAGAATGGCTTTACCCACAGATGTCAGAGACTGGTCCAGGAGGGCTGAGTCATGTGTATTGTAGTGTGCACCCTGTTTACCACAGAAACTGGAAGATATAAATAAAGAGACTATACGTGCACTGCGGATTACATTCAGATGTGCGAGCAGAAGGACACTTGTAGAGGTATTCTTGGCACAGGATCAATGTTTAAACCCAACATCTTTATCCTCTCCTCCTCTCCTCTCCGCAGCCTGCAGCAGTTACAGTATGATTGCAGCCAGGTCTAGGTGCTGCTTTGATCGCTAAAACACTGCGGACGTAACCCTGAACCAGGGCACTAAACCATGTAAATATACACTAACCTGCAACCTGGAAAAGCTAAATACAGAGGCTGGTAATACTTTGATATGTGACACTGGAGCAGAGTGTTCCGATCGATAAGCCTCATATACATACACACACACACACACACACACACACACACAGTGTCTCTGCACCGAGAGCAGTGTGTGAACGCTGCTGCTCTCTGCTGGGACCGTGGGCCCACCCAGCCTCTCGGCCCCCCCTTCCCCCCCTCTTCAGTTGCTGGTGCAGGGGAAGGTAAACGCAGTGCTGCATCCTGAGTGCAGACCATCAGCATCCTGCACCACAGATGCCATGGGTCCAGTCCTGGATGACTCCAGCCTTGACCAGCTTCAGCAGGAACTCCTTCTCTTTCGATATGTTGTGAGTCCAGGACTGCAGAGGGGACAGAAGGTAGCTGCTAGAGATTTACTGTAGACAGCACAGTACACTCAACAGTTAGGGGTTCTACATTTCTCACCTTTTAGATTTTAGAACATTTAATTCATTTGTTTTTCCACTTCCAACAAACAAAGCATATTAGTAGCTGTATTTGTGACCATTACATTATAATATGTTTATTCAAGGCCAATATCAATACCGATTAGTAGTTAATGAAACCAATAACCAATATCTGGAACTGATATGCATTTACAGTGAAAATTAAAATCTTTAAGTTTAAATTAAGATTTTGGAATGTTACAAACACCAACACAAAACTTTGTTTAAATGCTTTAAGCAATTATTTAATAAATGAGAAACTTCCAACATAATACACAGTAACAGAGAGTCAGCTAGTGTTGCGGACGGGACATTAAGTCAGACTCAGTGGTGAGTGAGAAATGCTTGTTACTAACCCAGCTCTGCGGAGCTTATTCCCCGGAGTCCTTATGTTTTCTTTTCGCCCAGCATGTTTCCTTGGATTAGGGTGGCAACGGAGCTGTTGCAGCTGTCACCGTGGTCCTGCTGCGTGCCCTGCTATGCCCGGTTACACCCTGCTATGCTCTACAGTGCCCTGCTACGCCCTGCTATGCTCTGCTGTGCCCTGCTACGTCCGGTAACGCACTGCAGTGCCCTGCTAACTACTACAACTACTATTTCTAGTCACAGTTCAATTATCTTTATTGTGACTTTTATTGCCACTGTTCATCACACCCCCAACCAGCACCGTCAGACACCGCCTACCAAGAGCCTGGGTCTGTCCGAGGTTTCTTCCTAAAAGGAAGTTTTTCTCATCACCGAGGTTTTTCTTCTCCACTGTTGCACTTAATGCATGCTCTTGGGGGAATTATTGGAATTGTTGGGTCTTTGTAAGTTATAGAGTGTGGTCCAGACCGACTCTATCCATAAAGTGTCTTGAGATAACTCTTGTTATGATTTGATACTATAAATAAAATTGAATTGAATTGAGTGAAACAGAAGCAGAGGGACAGACACAGAGCTGTAGCTGAGGCGAAGTAGACCACTTTTTAATTCATTAACTTTATCAGTTATCAGGCAAATAAAACGCGACACAGATAATCGGCAAAAAATGGCCCGATAACAGGCCAGGGCCGATAATCGGTCTATCCCTACAACCAATGTTATAATTGAGAACGGATTTAAGCGGTTTTGGTATTGGGAATTCATTAATTACAAAAAGACATAGTACTTTTATTTTGAAGTCTCCGCTCAAGGCTCGTGTTGAGAGAGACTCACAACGTGGCAAGCTAGCAGCAAGCACAGACAATTTAATGCTCCAGTGAAAGGTTTTACAATCGTTATAGCAGACCTTAATTTGATGTTAGCGATTTTCAGCGGTAGAAGAAGTATTCTGATCCTTTACTCAAGTAAAAGTACTAATACCACACTGTAAAAGTACTCTGTAGATCAGAGAGATTCCTCCTGTAAAGAGGAACTAGACAGGGTTGCTGTCTCAGTCCCTCTCTATTTGCCATCTATATAGAGCCATTGGCTCAATTAATCAGACAGCACTTGTTGATTCCAGGGGTTGAAATTAACGGCATGGAACATAAAAGATGTCTTTTTGCAGATGATGTTATGATTTATTTAGCTGAACCCAAAAAACATTTACAAACCTTATGCAAGTAATAGAGCAATTTAATGAATAAGCTGGATATAAATTAAATGTAACAACAACCCAAAACTTCGGAATAGGAAATCAGGACTTATTTAGATACTTCCAGTTAAGAGATTATTACAACAAAAAAAGGAAAGTTAGAGTAAATGATATTCATCCCCTTACTAAAATGATGATGGACGCCTATAAGCATACACTACCCACAATAATTTCTTTTTTGTATGAAGTGTTGATGGGTAGCAGCCCCTCCTCTACATTATATATCAAATTGAAATGGGATAAAGAACTAAAGATTGAAATACCAGAAACGCATTGGTATGACTTGTGGTCAATACACCAAACTACTACCAGCTCACAAATATGGAGGGAGTTTTGCTGGAAATGCCTTATCTGCTTCTTTATAACACCTAAGATCAGAAACAGACAAATCTCCGGACAACAAGCTTGCTGGAGGCCGTGTGGACAGTTAGAAGCGGATCACACACACATTTTTTGGAGCTGTGAGAAAATTCAGTCTTTTTGGGACAAGGTGCAGGTAGTTATGTCAGAAGTGTTTGGATTTAAAATACCTAGAACTTCTATGTTTCTACTTATGGGAAATATTAAAGGCATAGTTCCTAAAAGTGATCAATATCTATGTAAGATCCTTCTTGCGGCTTGCAAAAAAACTATAACTAGGAACTGGCTTAAAGATACTGCTTTGAAGTGTAAACAATGGTTTGGAATTATTGAAGAAATCATGGTTATGGAAGAATTTACATATATTCTAAAGACGAAAATAGGTGCTTTTAAAAGGGACTGGGAAAAGTGGTTGATATATAAAGAAAGTAAAGACATCCTCAACTAAGTAAACAGTAATGGTTATTAGAATAGTTAACCTCACCAGTTTGGCTTTGTTGTTCAGTGTTTTTTTTTTTTTTTTTTGGGGGGATAGTGCATATATATAGTGTATATGGTGACTGATATTTAAGAATATGTATAAGTACAAAGCTGTCTGCTATGTAGCATATATCTGTGGTGTACCTATGCATAATTCCTTCTCTCCCTTCTGTTATGATTGTTTTACTTTAATTGTTCATCTTGTAAATCAAAAATGAAAAATAAGTGTTAAAAAAAAAATACTCTGTTAGAAGTAAAAGTCCGGCATTGAAAATGCTACTCACGTAAAAGTCTCTTAAGTATCATCAGGAAAATGTGGTTAAAGTATTTTAAAAGTAAAGAAAAATCCTCCCATTTTAGAAAGTGTAAGATCCAAACAGTTGTGTTTAATGGTCTTATCATCTCAGCTGGGCTTGTAGGCCGTTATATTGTTGTCCAGTTTCATTTATAATAAATCAGTAAATCAGTTCCTGTGAAAGTGGTTACACACCAACCAGACGGCCGACCCTTGGCAGAAAAGCCAGTCATGATGATCAGTCGTGTCCCCAAGGTCCAAAAAACTGCCTCGGAAAACACTGAGGCGACACTGACTTGAGAAATGTAATCCATCTTCATAGCAGCAGTCGGCGCTACTCTGTATTGTTGCCCAAAAAATTAAAACCGGCAGCTGATTGGACGAACGCGTCACATGGGTTTGTTTTCTCCGGAAATTCAAAGCCAGACTGTCATGGCGGCCGTTCAGAATACGATCTCATATTGTACTAAAATAGTTCACTGAAACATGTTTCTGAAAACATTTTAAGTGAGAAATAGGCGATGCAGTTGCTGAATCTGTCTTCTTTTCAGATCAACAAAGGTCAGTTTAAAAGATTTTCGTCAGATTTTGAGAGACTCTAGTCACGCTCATTCCGCTCGCCATTTCCGGGTGACATGTCAGGTCGGCCATAATGAACGCCGACAGGCCCCCAGACTGACGATGGCACGGGACACACCGAACAGATTCGAGTCACTGACCTCGCCAGACTGTCCAACGTCCAATAATCTGCCCTGTGTGTCCCGGGCTTAACTCTTTCAGCTCCTACTTCAGGGCAGGGTCTTTTCCCTTTTCCGCATAGTGGTGGTTAGATGGCTGTGTTATAATAACAAAAGATCAGTTCCTATGGCCACTTGGCCAGTGTAAATGCAAATGGTAACACCGGTTTTGGGGGGAGAGTAGTTAGTAGAACGGTTTAGAAGTGGACTGTTCCTATAACTACGTTCCTGTAACTACTTGGTCAGAAAGAGGCTATGGTCTCTTTGTTTCCTCTTTATACTGTGCGTTTAGTGTTCAGGGTGGGTTTGGAGAGAAGCTTCAAATAAACCAGTAGCCAGAAAGCCCCTTGTGTCTGCCTGTGCTTCGAGGGAATAACGGTGGCGTAATACCCCGAGTATTGTCAGCATTTCTTCCCTGGGAAGATGCGGAGGCTTAGTATGGTGATGTTGGTTAGTCTTTTCTGTCCAACACTTTGGTCCAGAGGATTTTTAAACTGCATAGCCCATGTCTCTGGAGAGTCAGCGTGGCATAAAATAAAAGCCCACCTGGTATTAACATTTGATCTATCTGGATACGTTATCTGGATGATGACATCTGATCACAGGCCTTTAGATATATGCCCGGTATTAATACTGTAAGAGAACACGTACAGTCTCCTTTCTCCTTGCATTGTGATCGCATCTCCGTATGCAAGGTGAGGGTCTTGTGACAGCCAGAGACAGCCGAAGGCATCTGTAGGCTACTTTTCATTAACCTTAACATTACTTATACTGTTAGAAGGAAATCGGAGCCAGTGGAGAAGCTCGCTAATGCTAGTTTGATCTGTATTTCAGCCTTGCTAATGCTTTTTTAACGCCATTTATTTATTATCTTATTGAAAAGTCATTTACTGACATGGGCTAGCTGTTTTGACATGTTCTATTGGTTTGTCTACATGATGTTGTCTCCGAGCAGCCACTGTCGTGAGTCACATGGGTCTGGGTCATTAATGGTTTAGTCATCAGTAAACATTTATATCATTTTAAACTTCACTTATGTCCAATTGAACGCCATTGGGTTCTGGACTGATGGTCAGACAAATGAGAACATGACCTCGGACTCTGTCCAATCCCCTTTTTTTTTATTTTTTTTTTACTATTTTCTGACATTTTAGAGAGTGAATGATTAATCCATGAATCGAGAAAATAATGAAATAATAATGCATGTAATGGTTTCAGCCCTAAATAACATCACAGTCAATATCATGGGTTTTGCGGAGTGCAAAAATGTATCAACATGAATCTGAGATGCCAAAGTGCACATAGTAACGTTTGGTTAAGTGAGGCTTGAAACAATATGATGTGTCTACAGACAACTCTGTTCACCAGCTTGACAACTACCCAGCTACCTGCCGGCTGCTTCTCTGAAATGAAGTGAGGTGATCATCTAGATCAGGAGTGTCAAATTCAACTTCACCAAGGGCCCCACTGAAAAAAAGAGAATCACATCTAGGGCCATGACATGCTTTTATTCAATCGAAAAACGTCAAATATTTGACTGTATTCTTGCATGTCCCATATAGTCACATTCACAGTTTGGTCCCCATAAAGCCCTAAAAATGTCAGCAAAAAAGTTCCTCAGCCATCATAGAAAAAAACCATGAAAAAAAAGCCAAAAAAGGAAACAAAAAAGCCTAAAAAAAGGGGACACAATTGTCGGATAAAGTGCCAAAAACATTGGAAAAAGTGCCAAAAACTAGGTGGGCCAAAATTGATTGTGAACCAAAATTGTTCTATCTAATCTAGTGGTGTTTTTTAAACCTAAAAAAACTCTTGTTGTCTTCTTTGGCAATGTGTCAATCAGTTATAATTAAAATTGTGGCTCTTGAAATTTGAAAATCTCACTCTTTCTAATGTTTATTTGCATACAAAAAACAATAATTAATTTTGAATTCATACGTAAAAAAAACAGTCAACGTAAGCTAATGGAGGACTATAGAAATGAGCTAATTCCTCTCCTGTCTCAATTATACATGCCGCGAGTCGGGGCCAAGCAGCTCTGTGCCTCTTTTAGCTGAAACGCAAGTCTTGTGAAAAAAGGATGAAGGGGATTGCATGTCTGTCTCAGTAACCTGGGCTAAGAGTGATTTATGAGCAGGCTGGAGACTGTGAAGTGTGAACACTGTATGTAGTGCGCTGTGACTCAAAAACCAGTACCCAGCAACGTTCCTACACTTGAGATTTCATACACATCCCAGGCAAGCATGCTGGGTAAATCCCTCCTGAGAGGCATTTCAAATGAAAGAAAAGGTCACAGTAAACTGTTCCAGTGTTGCGTAAACCTGGAAAACTAACAAATGTAGGATGGTGGTCGACATGTCGGTCAGAATGCTAACAAATTTGGGGGTTGCGAATAATGTGTGGGAGTACCGTCCATTAGGAGAAAAATGTGGAGGAAATAGTGGGTCACACACCTGTGGGTGGAGGGGATGAATCATGAACTTAGAAGTCTGACTGAGTCCTTCACAAATTTAGGCTACTGCATCATAAATCTAGCAAAAAAAAAAAAAAAAAAAAAAAGGCAATCAAGGTTGGTGTCAAATGGCTACAAGGTTTTCATATAAGTTAAACTCATAATTGAATTGTCCTCACTTTGCTGCAGCTGTTGTGCATATTCTATTTGTTCAGAGAACATAATGTAAGCGGTGCCATCATTGCAGAGTTTTCAGGACAAACAACAAGGAGATAAATATTGATTTCTTAGCCAAAAAATAAAGGTTAATTCAGTTTGACATTAAAGTCATGGTTAAATAAAAATAGAATTTCCTAGTATCCTTATCTTGTGTCCCTGACTGTGCCGCTAACCCCGCCCATCATATAAAACCACTCCTTACTGATCTTGTGGGTTGCAGCAGCTAGCAGAGCGATATCATGGGTCAGAGGGGGGTGTGTAGATGTCAGTTTAAAAAAAAAATAAATTAAAAAAAAACTTTATTTCCAAAAGAATGAAGTTGAGGTCCTTCCAGGTGGGGGAGGTGTGATTGAAAGCTAACAGTCCTCTTCAGCTTTGTAACTCTGTAATCCCCAAACCACACTTGAGCAATCCAATCACATCGACAGGATTTGATTTAAATCCCTCTCATGACTATCCCCCCGCTCACATATTCTGTTTCACTCACATATTCTGTTTCGCCACATTACGGAAGATTAAGACGATCCAACTGCTGTTTCGCTCAGACTTTGAGAGGAACCCACTGGTGGCACTTGTAGCACGTAACAGGTGAGCTGCAGACCTGATTAAAATACTCAAGCCTGAATGTGCTAATCCATGGAGTGAACGTGTGCGGGTGTGATGATGCACTGAACGATGTAAACCTGCGAGGATGACGGTGCCAGTGTGTGGGTTTAAGCCAAAAAACAATAAGAGTTTTATATCATACCAAATCAGGTCTTTAGTTACCTCTTTGATGGCCGACATCCTGAGCTTCTCATAGTAGTGCAGAAGGGCATCGGGGGTGTTCATGTCGTAACCAAATCCAGCTACAGCTACTTCATCACAGTTATGAAGGGCCATCGTTATGGCGACTGTCCCCAGGGTCGGGATATTCTGAAAAACAGACAAGCGAGCCAGGACGAGTATTCCGGATCAGTATATGTAGTGTCACTGCAAAATCCAACTATTTCTTATCCACCTATATTTCTATTGGCCACCAGCCTGGGGTGGATGCAGACTGACTGGGAGACTGGAGTCAGCGATGAGAGGATGTGTTTGTGATTTGTCGCGACGTTTCCCCATCAAGTTGTGTTAGAGCTATAGCACGTAGTTTCTGTCTCCCCCATGACGAATTCTAAGTAATCACGCTGTCGTTGCATCCACATGACCGAAGCCTCAGACACACACACACACACACACACACACACACACACACACACACACACACACTCATTTGGCAATGGCTTGAATGTAACGGACGCTCATTTTTACAAAAATAGTTACGCGCTGAAGTTTTAATGTTGCGTCCGCATCTTGAATGTCTACAAATGAACTATCAACAGTGTCGAGGCAGACTGACGCTGCACCGAGGACCGAGCTGGAGCAGAACGGCGCCGCGGCAACGACAAAGGTAGGCCTCCCATTCTTACCTTCAGCCTAGCGGACTAGCGTTAGCTTCTGCAGTTTTCAAATGCACAAGCAAAAAAAAGCTCTATAAACCCTAGATTAGCCCAGATAGTAGTATGTTTCCTCAGGGTTATGGTTATACCGTGACAGTAGTGAACATGTGAATGTACAGGAGACAAGCCTTATCGTTTTTGTGTGGATATCTTCCAGATGTGCAATCTGAAGAATGGTTCTATTTTTAACAGCCTAATCGTAACACTTTGTTTTCAGACTGTTTTCAGGCTCTGTGGAGGTGCTCGGCTCCCAGCAGCATCTGCTGTGTGTTCACAGAGGCCTTCATAATGCAAACGGACAGACAGGGGAGTCAGCTACCAGAGCTGCAGTCCTGACCATTAACTCACCGCTGTGTGAAACAGCTCGCTGTTCCTAACACTTTTCTACCTGGACAGAAAGTGATGCTAGGAAAACCAACAGGTATCTCACCCCTCTGCCCATCTGTCCATTGTTGAAAGGTAAACCAATCAACTTGAAGGAGGCCTCCTGGATAAAGTAGGGGTTTAAGATGCGCATGCTGCTGTGGTCTCTTGGAACGTACATGGCCACCGACTTCCAGAACCCTTCACTGCTGCGCTGAGAGACAAAGAGTGGGAGAATGAAACAGCGTGGTTAATGTGAACCTCCACAGAAGCGCATTGCTGCCACACCAGAAAAAGACAAACAGATCACTGTCAGGTTATAATGTGAAACATTTTGGGAAACACGACAAGACGTTTTTAGTGTTAAGTAAGTGAAGATGATTCAGGGATTATGATTCAAGACCTGCATTGCCCTGTCAGGGTTGTAATCCGCAATAATGACCGGCTCGCTCTACATCATCACGATTATTACACGGTTTATAGTCTACATCGACGACGTTTCATTTCCGGCATTGTTCAGGTGCTGCCGCAGTGCTCCGCAGCGTTGTGGAGGAAGGTCTGGCAATGTGAGACTAGGTTCAAAGTAACAAAGCAGTATAAAAATAAAAATGTTACAACTAAAAAATTGTTGATGTGATTTGATTACATGTATAATGAGTGGGACATTTTACAGTTACAAATGAATACAGACACGGTTTCTCAATAACCTTAAATATGTGAGCATTGTCTGTACTGACATTGTTATCGATCACGGCTGCAAAGATTCTTCCAGTGTTTACCGGTAAGGAACTAATATATTGCAGAAATTATTTAGTTATTTTTTTAAATGATTTCAACACAACTAAACTTTGTTTCTGTGTCATAATTTTCTTCACGGCAGTTACAATATAAACAATTCTAAATTATTAAACAAAAAAAACAATATAAAACTGAAAGTAATTTCAGTCATCATAAATGTTAATGCGTAATAATTACCAATAATATTCACACCGTAAATATTTATCAATTCTTATTACCATGCAAAGTGGACAGGGGTGGAAAACATGATGGTGCTTAAGTAGCCCAGTGAAAGCAATAGCCTGAGCTGAGGCCTGGGAGAGGGGGTCAACACCATTAAAACACTGATGAAAAACAAGCGGAGCAAACAAAGCCAGTCAAGAGAAGGAAGCCCCTGTATCAGTATACCTGGGGCCATTACACTAATTACCAGCAGTCTGCCCAGCAGAGCTCATGTCTCTTTATGAACAGTTACTGGGATACCTGCCTCCGAGTCCGCTCAGGTATGCTGGAGTGAGGGGCGGGGAGAAACCAAACAGCACTGATATGAGCTATTAGCTTTCTAGCATAGCGGCGTTACCCTGTTAGACTGTAAGCGCCTCACTGACTGATCAGGTGGTAATCCTGTCTGACTGAGACCATTTTGCTCCTCTATCTCAGCGGGAAACCCAACACCTCTGCTCTGCTGGCAGCACTAGAAGGACACGAGTCTGTGGAAAACCCATCTGCACACAGCAGACGGGATCAGATGACAAGCGATTCTCACGTCCCTAAAGACAGGATCAGTAAATATGCTTATATACAGATAATTCTACATCAACAAATGTTAGTATATATACAGTAAATTAGTCTAGCCTATGTCATGAAGTCAAGCTGCAGTAGCATTAGGGCTGCACAATAAATTGTTTGTTTTGTTGTCGTCATGGCGATATCAACTTCCGCAATAAAAAACTTGCAAAAGGCTACGACATCTCGCTAAAGACGCTCAGAGATTTAGTTAGTTAGTCGAAAGAAAATATCAGTAGAAAACTGCACTTTAAAATGTAACTGTCACTTTTTCAGTGGTGCCCTTTATATTCAATTCAATGTTCAATTTGTTCAATAAAGGAATGTTGGAAATGATTTCCTTTCATTTTTTTTAAATTCAACAAGCGATTTGTTGTATTATAGCAGAATACTCAAAGAAATGCAGAACCGAGTACACTTCAATATCTGTTTATGTATCTCAAGTAATATCGTTATCACGATATTCAACATTATCGCATATTTTCCTCATATCGTGCAGCCCTAAATAGCATGCAACTCTATTCATTTATAGTCCTACACTGGGACGCTTAGAACAAGATTACGTGTCTACAGCCACACTAGTTGTTCTGCCAAGCCAAGTCCAGATGTACTGAGCTACTACAGTAAAAATATTACCTGCTAGCTTAGCTTAAAGCACTTCTGTACCGAAGTACAGTCTCACATAAATGCTAGCATGGCTGTAGGGTCGTGTTTTATCAGTATTTCTACAGAAAAAAACGGACTTAGATTCTGTGCGGGATTTGAGGTAAGATTTACGGAGTTCTTCTCTTCCAATAGAAATTCACATCCATTTGTTGACGCTTCCTTTTGAAAATACATTGTCCAAGGAACCAAGTCCGCCCAGTTGGATGTCATTTGTGTCCTTACAGCACAATGCCAGCTCTCACTGTCAAGTGCTTTGTCAATGTCCTTATCTTAGTACAATCAGTTTCCCTCCACCAAACACTTGCCCATTCATAACTAGTGAGCATGTGCGTGTGCGTGTGTCTATTATCTGGTGTGTTTTCTGCACTCCTGTGCTCTAGGGGAGGAAACTTGATCTCCCGACTGAAGTGTTGTTGTAAATGAAAATTCAACAAGTCCATTCAACATAATGGGTGGGTCAAATGTTACAACTGTACTGCCTTTACACACTGCCAACAAAGACGCATTCTACCAATGCTACTTGCCAATTGTCCTTGCGTTTAACACAGGAGAATACAGAGGAGAGGTGTTTTAATAGTTCAGTATTTTGAAAAACAAACTAGTTTGTATGACATATTGTCTGACCTCATCTAAGGCAATCCATCTGTACTGAATATTCCACTTCTGGGATTGTTCATGTGCCGCCGGAAATTCCGCCGGATGTCCCTCATTATGGCCGGATGTCCGTTACCTTCCTCTTTCTTTGTGTTGGCGTGTTGGAGGACTATGGTTAACTGCTCCTCAGATCTCTGCAGGGTAAATCTAGACAGCTAGCTAGCCTATCTGTCCAATCTGAGTTTTCTGTTGCATGACTAAAACAATTTTTGAACGTACACGTTCTACATTACATTACATGTCATTTAGCGGACGCTTTCATTCAAAGTGACTTACAATTGCTATATATGTCAGAGGTTGCACGCCTCTGGAGCAACTATGAGTTAAGTGTCTTGCTCAGGGACACATTGATTGATGTATTGCAGATCTCCCACACCAAAGGCATGTGTCATATCCACTGCGCCATCACCACCCAAAACAAGTTTTACCAAAACAAGTTCCTTCCTGAGGCTATTTTACAGAGGCACTGTCATTGTGTAAGGCGCTTAGCGCCGCCCAAGACAATTCTGATTGGTTTAAAGAAATGCCAATAATCCAGAGCCCAATGTTCTCCCATCCTGGAATGCTGTGTGGACTAGACAGACCTTCCTCCGAGTACTGTGAACACGGGAACTTATGGTGAAAGTAAAAAAATAAATGTTGCTGCAGCCCTGCAATTCTAATGTCAGGAAGGTGTAAATGCAGGGGTTTTTAGATGCTGTTGAGGGCTACGACAAGCACCTTATTTAAAGCATATTGGGGCCCTTATGGATTCATCTAAAACTATCACTATTAAAGAGAAATATTTTGTGGCAGTGGTGCACGGTCTGCTGAGATCCACGGATGATTGAAACATAGGTCCACCAAGTTTCGCGTCATCCAGCAAATCTTGGCAGACCTCGGTTGCTCTCGGGTAGCTCTATTGACTAGCGCCACGAAGGGAAGCCAAACACTGCTCATCTAAACACACTGCCCACACAAAGATGACACAGAGCTGGATTAAAAAGCGCAAACTATCCCTTTAAATCACCCTTTAAGTCTAAATTCATTCAAATGCATAAAGACGGCAATTTGAGAAGCAATGTTCTTTGTTTTCTGGTTGCTCTGCAATTAAAATAGTTCAAGTATGTGGGTTTTACAAGCATGTTTAAATGCATTTGTAAAATAAAAAATAGACTAGGAGAGAAGTGTAAAAGCACGCCTCAGGTCACAGTGCTAAACAATGTGACGGAGCATGTCGAGAGCCGGCGTGGATGGCAAGCAATAGCTAAAAAAAGGGTTTAAGTCACTTCCACTGTAGACAAGACATAGCCCTGTTGACAATAAAGGACAGGGATGTAGCAATACAGCTGCAGCAGCGTCAGTGCTTCCACCTGTCAGTGGAGGTGAAATGTGATCCAGGACTAGGACCACCCTGGTGATAGCCACATGAAGCCCTGGCTTCCTTCTCTGCCTCCAGTGCTGCAGTATAATGACAGCTGCTTTCTGATGTGCATCAGAGCTGAAGTCTCACACTCCCCACTCTGGCTGCCAGTTGAATAGGTATGCACGCTAGACATCAGGGGATTCTCCGTACTAAGAGTCTAAAACTGGCAAAGGGCAAAACATTGTTGCCATTGCCACCACTTCTACAAAAAGGTGCATCAATCAAAATTAAGCAATGGATTAAAAAATCTAAGGTATACCTATGTAGGTGTAGGTGTTTGCTGGTAAACCTAAGTAAAAACAGAGACACCCCAAATATTGAACCGACTATATGGAAAGCTACCTGATAAAACAAGCGGCCTTGCTGTTAGGTGTCCTTGAAGTGGTTATAAATAGTGTATTGATTGACATATTATCTTAAACATCTATGCCTACACATGTTAAACATGTTTGCCTTTAACTTACCCATGACGCTATGGTACCTTCTATTACAGGTTATAGTAATTGTACTTTTTTGGGGAAATACTCTTTATTTTTTTTCGGAATTCCAAGATAGCCATTCATAATCTCAGTGGATTTACACTCAGCTGCCAGTTTATAAGGTCCACCTTGCTAAAACTAATGCAGCCTAATACAACAGCCCAGCAAGAAAACTTCCCTTCATGAAAGTTATAAAGTTAGGTTTTGTCGTTTGTTTTAGAGCGGTGGCGATTCACTTGGTGGCTGCAGTGTTCAGTACTTTCAATCCATAAAAGTGATATATTTACTGTACCCTCATTGATATAAATGAAGTGGACACATTTTACTTTAATAGATCTTGTAGTGTTTTATCGCAAAAAGGATACCAGAATGGAGCATACAGTGAGCTTGAACACTACAAATGACCAGCTGATCACAGTATCAGTCATTACTTGCTTTTATCCTAATATTTGGATCTATTTAAAGGTTTTTGCGCATTTGACCCCATTTGTTTACTGTCAGGGAGGAATGGACAGGGAGTACAAAGCCGGTATGTTGTGACTCTGGCTGCAGGAATGTGTGACATTCCCAATCAAGCATGTACGACCATAAAGCCTGTTCCCACATCTAGATGCTGTTGGAAGCAACACAGGCCAACGTGACAGCAGAGGAGGCAGCCTTGGTATGCTGGGTTGATGTTCAGGCTTATAATAACTACTAAAGGCCTAAACAGAGGGAACTTGTTACGCACAGGTAACCCCCCCTCTCTACTACAATCCAGGGTAGAGCTGGGCGATATGGAGAAAATCTAATATAACAATATTTTTTACCAAATACATCGATAGCAAGCAACCCGGCTCCATCAATTTGTGGAGTGCTGAACGGCTTCCCATCTCCACCCTTTCCTGGATCAATGCCCAGTGCCATTTGTTTTTAACTCCTTTCTCAACTAAAGTTTTATCTTCTTCAGGTTTGATAAACTTTGCCTCTGATTGGCTAGAACTCGTTTCATTGGTAGGTGGAACTACGATTGGTACAACACAGCCCATCAAAAACAAATCCCATGATTTTTGCTAAAATAGTCATACGTCTGTTATAATAATCTGTTACCAGGCTGGAGTACTTTCAGCTCTGTAATATAATATCAATATATATATTCCCCAGCCCTTATCCAAGATATCTGAAAGTCAGTATCTGCAATGAGAAGCTTCACTCTGATCAAAGACAGGACCCCCCACATACCGAGTCTCATCTCTTTTTTTTAAAGATTATTTTTTTGGGCATTTTAGGCCTTTAATTATAGGACAGCTGAAGAAGTGAAAGGGGAGAGAGAGGGGGAACGACATGCAGCAAAGGTCCGCAGGCTGGAATCAAACCCGGGTCCGCTGCGTCGAGGTGCAAACCTCTACACGTGGCCGCCCGCTCCACCAACTGAGCCACCTGGGCGCCTCGTTCTGTACTTTCAACAGAAGAGTTGTGATGGTACTGCATTGTGCTTTCCACACTGTTGATAGCCCGTTAGTGAGGTCGACCCACACTGGCTGGACAACATTTTGGATGGGGGTGAAAAAGAGTTGCTCTTCATGGTGTGCGATGTTTAAATCCAGACACTGATCTTGGGTGCTGTTTCTCATGCTAATGGATTTCAGAAGCATGGAAGAGTGCAGCACACACACAGAGCAAAACTGCTATAGGTGTGAAAACATCTGCATTGCAACTCTGCCTCATTGTTCTGTGTATGTGCTACAGAGCTACCCAGGGACAACTAGATGCAGGAAATTCTGTCTGTAAATCACGACGCCAAAATCGCCAGAGATATTCAAGTAAGGGCAGGAGACTTTGTTGTTTATGACCAAATTACGAACCCCGTTGTGTAATTTGCATCATGTCCTGCCTCCTGCACGCTGCAGAGAGAGAGGGAGAGAGGTGTTTAAAATAAGGTTTTACGGTATAGGACAATATTTTGTTTGTGTCTGTTTTGTAATGCAGTGTTTCCTCTATTTTGATTTTGTAGTGGCGGCCCACCATGGCCGTTCCTACCCTCACCTATGGTCATGAAGGCTGGGTCATGACCGAAAGAACGAGATCCAAAGTACAAGCGGCCAAAATGGGTTTCCTCGGGAGGGTGGCTGGCGTCTCCTTTACAGATAGGGTGAGAAGCTCAGTCATCCGTGAGGAGCTCGGAGTAGAGCTGCTGCTCTTTCGCGTCGAAAGGAGCCAGTTGAGGTGGTTCGGGCATTTGGTAAGGATGCCCCCTGGGCGCCTCCCTAGGGAGGTGTTCCAGGCACGTCCAGCTGGGAGGAGGCCTCGGGGAAGACCCAGGACTAGGTGGAGGGATTATATCTCCAACCTGGCCTGGGAACGCCTTGGGCCATGTGGCTCGGGAAAGGGAAGTTTGGGGTCCCCTGCTGGAGCTGCTCCCCCTGCGACCCGACACCGGATAAGCGGAAGAAGATGGATGGATGGATGGATGGATGGCCCACCATGGCAAAATTTCTGCCACCACGGTATCAGAAATAGGGCTGTACAAAAAATGTTGTCACGGTTGCCTTTTTAAATTATCCTGCTGACATAATGCCGCTCACATTGCAATTTAACAACAACAAAAAAACCCTAAAGGAAACACTGGTAATGTGTAGATGTAGATCTTTTAAAACACATGTTTATGTTGACATAAATAAAACTGTAGGGACATATGTGCAATGATATTAAATTGGATTATGACGGTCCTCAAAAGGTTTTCCAGGCTGCATTTTAATTTCTCTGCTCAACCAGGTCACAGACTTTCATCACTCCTCCCCTCCTGCTATCGTTTCTCTTCACTTTACCCCACAGAGGAACTACCTGCACCCTGCTGTGGTTTCCTCTGGTTTCTAGTGCCACTGGCCTTTGCATGCCACAGTGTATTGTTAAGTAAATGAGCAGGAAACCCACACAGCATGTGTGTGCATATTTACCAGCTGCAACAGCAACTCTGGTATGGTTTTCACCTTGTGAGTCTATTGCTGTTTTTCCATTACATGGTATCCGCTCGACTCGCCTTTTTTTGGTTTTCCATTATGAAAAAAAGTCCCTGGTACCTGCTAACAGGTACTTTTTTTTAGTATCACCTCCGTCGAGGTTCCAAGCGAGCTGAGGCAATACTAAAAAGGTGACGTGAAATCCTGCAGACTACCGATTGGTCGGAGAGAATCACTAATCACTGGGTCATCATTGCTAGCAACAGACAAGGGTGTCCTGAACAAACCCGCCATTTTTAAATAGTTTAGCCAGCTGTGTTTTTTTTTTGCTGCCTCCAGCTTCTTTTGAAACTAAACTTTTCTTGCTGAGAATTAAAAACAAACACACCTTCGACGTTCTGTGTGTGTGTGTCGCGTTACGTCACGGCAGTTTCCTGCGGCATCACTATGACGACCAGCCATGCTCGCCTCAGGCATGAGGCGGTACTAAATCTGCAATGGAAAATGGAGGACGGGGCACCGCGGCCGAGTCGAGCCGAGTAGAGCTGGTACTAGCAGTGGGTAAGCGCCATGTGTGTGCGTTTGTGTGTTTGTGTGTGTGATCATGGCAAAATGTAGTCCCCAAGACACCTACTGTAGCAGAAACTACCACAACAGGAGGATTTGAGGACTTTGCCAGCCGTTTGTATTTCTGTCTGTCTGCGGACAGGTTAAGTACTGTACTTCATTCTGTACTTGTGTCTTTTCCTTTCATGCCACTTTCTACTTCTACTTGTTACATTTCAGAGAGAAATATTGTACTTTTTACTCTACTACATTAATCTGACAGCTTTAGTTACTAGATACTTAGTCTCGCTTTGCCAGACCCTCCTCCAAACAAGCCGAAGGAGGGTCTGGCTACTCCATATAGCATTCGGGGATGACGTGCTATGGTTTAATGGCATTTCTTTAAACCAATCACAATCGCCATGGGCGGTGCTAAACTCCAGACACAGAGCTGCTGCAAAACAGTCGTGCGAGAGAAAACTCAGATTGGACAGATAGTCTAGCTAGCTGTCCGGATTTACCCTGCAGAGATCTGAGGAGCAGTTAACCATAGTCATAAATCCACCAAATTTAAAATTCCAACACAAAGAAAGCAGAATGAAATGGAAAATACATTTTCAATACAATTTCCTTCAGCACCGGAGCAATCATTATAAATGAAACTAGCCAACGGTATAACGGCCTACAAGTCCAGCTGAAATGACTGTATCGCTTCCTAAAATGGGAGGATTGTTCTGCATCGAGTATTTTTATGCTCCTTGGCCCGATTTGGTGTCGTGGCTGGTGTGATACCATCGCAAGATGGTCTCTAGTAAATGTTTAGGGCCATCATTTCCAACTCATGGTAAAACATGTCCTCCATCTGCAATATCTTTCTTGCGTCCCTGCTGGGAGGAGCTAAGATGACGAGGGAATGCGAGGGAGGGAAGCGTTGAGCCGTGTTAGCCAATTGGAAAGTTAGTAAAGAAAATCTACACCAATCCATGAAATTGTTTCAGAAATTTAAGTATGGACCAAAGAGGTGACATCAATAAAGCCAGCTAGATTAGAATCAGTTTCCATCAGCATTCTGTTTCTGACTTTTTCAAAAAAGAATTGTGATATTTGTGAATTCTTGGTAGTTCCACTCAGGTTTTTTAATGTACAAATCAGAAATGTGCATGAAAACAGGTGGATGGAAACTCTTATCACCAACTGTCTGCATTCACTAGTGGCAAAATGAAGTTTTCAGCTGCCTTACCAGTTTTTGGTTGAAAACCATGTGTGCGAGCCACTTGAAGTCCAGAGCTTTAAAGGCCGAGAGGACAAACAGGGACTCAGACTCGTAGTCTTCCATCTTCTGGATGGCCCCCTCTGGATAGGTGATCCTCATGGTGGTCTTGGAGCCGACATCTTTCTCATAGCCTTTCACTGGGGCGTTATTCAACCTGCAACACAGAGCTGCAAAATCAATCATAAAATGCACTGTCCAAAACGTTTTACATTTTAATCAGCAATTTACAAATCACAGCATTAGTCGTTCACCAAATACAAAAGTTTAAATGCTTACATGAAATTAAGTCATTTTTATATATAAAGCCGATCATCACTGCTTTAGAATTTGCACACCATACGACACCCTCTGTCCATGGATATCAAAGAAGATGGGTCAGAATTATATTAATGAAATAGACGAACAAACAAACAAATAAATAGCCATTGAAATAGTGATAAAGTATATTAAAAAAGACATTTAATACATCAATATCAAATGACAAATTAAAATACCTCTCCTTATATATATATATATATATATAAACAAAGCAATTCAATCCAAATAATCTCAATATCCACTGAGATAAATACATATATGTATTATTATACAACTCCATTCTAACTCTATTCTATATGTGGTTAAAGTCTTCACACAATGGTGTGGTCAGTCAGAAACCAAGCTGAAAATGGAATTAACATTTAGATATGGGACTTGACTGGGGTTACTCTACTAGCTCATCACCAAAATCTTCCGGGGGGATCGGCAGCAGCATTACAGGGGTTTGGTGCCTTGCTCAAGGGCATCTCAGCAGCGCCCTTTCGAAAAGTAAAAACAGGGCGATGTTTTTTTTTATCGAAACATCGATTTGAATATGAAAATGAATATTCAAATATTGATGAGTAAAAAAACAACAACTGCACTATCGCGGCTATCTGCATCACGCGATCAATCGTGGGCCGCTGCTGCCTCCTGTCTGATTGAGCCCAGCCGGTCTGGAAGAGAGCGAGTGGTCACGTTGATGACGTTCTATCATGCGGCTGCCGCTACCGGAAGAAAAAGACGGCACAAAGACGCTAAAGTAAATCTTCAACTGCAGAGACAACGAGAAAATATCAATGGAAAATTTGACAAAATGAGCGAACTACGAACAGCTCGGTGACGGCGGTGCAATCCTCAGCCTGTCCTGTCTCCTGCATGCTCCAGAGAGAGAGAGAGGGAGAGAGGACTAACAAGTAGTTATGTCTCCCGTTGTATTGGTTTGCCCTCTCATGGACATCATGCGGGGAAATAGATATTCAAATATATTCAAACTCTCTGTGGTCATTTTTGGCATATTTTGACAGCCCTACACCTCTCCAGCTACAAGTTCAGGGTCAATACTTTGAATATCACGATATACTTGACTGAATACAAGAATATCTATATGCGGCAATATTGTAGGGTTGACTATTGGTGCTTTCACAAAATATTAACACAATGAGATTTGGGATAAATAATCACCAATAATGTAGATATGATGACTAAGTGGGTAAAGGCAAATAATAGAACAGCTAGAACAGTCTGGTAAGTTCGGAAAACCAGGAAAACACAACACTATTATTATAGATTATATATTACGATATGACGAGATCTAGTCTCACATCACGATATCGATATACATTATATTGCCCAGCCCTACTTGGTCCCTGCAGGGACTTGGACCGGTGACCCTCAGATTCCAACACCAAGTCCCCACGGACTGAGCTACTGCTGCCGAAAGGCGTCAGAAACTCTGCATGTCATTTACTAACTGGTTTGTTCATTTGTTTTGTCTTTTTTATTATTATAATTATGACCCATCCAGTCTTCCATACTTTGACCCCTGATTTAAGGAAAATAAATCAAAGTCATTAAAGTGATTCCTGTCTGTATAATACTTCTGTGTCACAACATACCTGACCACCACATCAAACTCATCAATCTTCTGTCCCAGAGACTTGTCGGCGAGGATCCCTCCGTTTCCTATGATGATGCATCTCTTACATTTCATACTGTAACACAGAACGATGCACCATTATGATGTGGTACTACTTTACTCCAGTCATTTGCCCCATACGTTTGCTAGAATGTCTTTTTCTTTTTCTCAAAAAAAAAAAAAAATCAAAAATCAAAAAAAAAAGCACAAGACATCATAAAAGCCGTGTGATAAAACTAATAAGTTTGCTTCCCTTACTTTCTTGTTTTGGATTGTTGCAATAATAATAAATATTGGTAACAGCATTTAAAACTAAAAAAATATCCCTTAAAAAATGTGCGGTTAATCGCAAGTTAACTATGGATTAATCACGGTTACATATTTGAATCTATTGACAGCCCTATTTCATATTAATATATTCATTCTTCATTGCAGTCACTCAGTTTCTAATGTAGAAAACTGAGGACTATTAATTCCACAGTACTTTATGATTAGCTTCTTTACTCAGTATTTATACTTATGTAAATTACTCTCTGAGGCAGAAGTGTGACTGTTAACACAATGTGTTACACTATGGTTAATATTATGATTATAAAATTGTATTGTAGACTCAGTACATGTGTCCAATGTTTAGTCTGCTTAATTCTGGGTGGAAAAATAAACACATTCCTAATTGTCTTGGCTGGCAGATGAAACCGGGTCAGTACACTGTGTCTGTCCATATAAAGACAAAAACAAGGTGGAATCAAACAACCATTTTACTTACACACAATAACTGATCTGGAAACCAGTCATTAATGCTGGAGTTTCAGGGTATATAGACAGATTTACCATTAAAGCACAGAGTCTGTTTAGAATGGCTTTGTCAATTTGTTCAAAGAATATATGGATGCAAACCCCCAGATTTAGAGAAGCCACTCCTTAAGAGAGAGGCATTTTTGATTTCCAAATTAGGCACTTTTAGTCGAAGAGCGTCAAATGAAGAAGTAAATTTGAACAGTGGCGGCTTGTCAATAGAGGGCGCTGGGGCGCCGCCCCCATCAAAATTCCATAAATATAAATGTATACAAAAATGATATATAAAATGAAATAAAAAATGAAAAATAAAATAGTTTACTCATAACTGGTAGTAAGAGCCTCAGCATTTAATACAAACTGGCTTTAATCGGTCAACTATTTTCTATGTTTCAATACGTTTCCTCCGGTTTCTTGGCTGCAGCATAGGGCTGCAGGGACGCCGTTTAAGAGTCCTTAAACTTTCGGCCAGCATGTGACGTGAAGCTGGTCTCTAATTGGTTTCTTAAAAATTCTCCTCCAGACGCACCTCGCTGCGTCCCTGGCGAATCAGAATTGGAGACATGTTATTTTATCCAATATGATTGGTTCTCAACACCTGTCAATCAACTCTACTGGAGAGAGAAGGTGCGACACAATAGTAGCGCCAGCAGGTAGCTCTTGTGTTTCTGAAATGGTCTAACTACTTTGATTAAAGTAGGAAACTAGCAACAATAAACAAGGAGAAATTCGTGAAAGAGAAGTTATCCAACGTCGTGGAGCTGCCGACCCCGTCCAAACGGCGTGTGAATTGAATATTCCGGTGAGTTATCTTAGCTGCTAGCTAGCTAACCGCAAATTACTACTATCGGTGTTGATAACCTTGAGAATTGTTGCTTGATTTGTGTTTTAAAGCCAGTCGGAATTAGCTACTAACCTGATAAAAGGGTATGGTTAATATTGAAATTGTTGTTGTAAATTTTAACTTAGCTGTTGGTTAATTCAGCTAGACGCGTATGTATTTTCCGTCCTTTAGTTGTGACTGCTATGTTTTCTATAAGCTAGTCAATTAAGATGGACAAATAACATTGAGTTTAAGCTAAAATGTTTAAGTGAAATGTGGTTAAAATGTGTAGAATGTAAGAATGTTTTATCTTGAGGAGAAACACAAGTGAACTGTTACGATGGACAACTGAGTGATTATTCTTCACGTTTTGTGCAGGCTGTTTTTTTGGTGAGACTCTACTGGGAGACAGAACTGTGCTGCTCAAGTCACCGCCGTCATACTGCCTCCTGGGTTTCATCTTCATCACCACCATCTTCTTACCGCTCACTAGACCTTCGCCATCATCATCTCCACGACTCACAGGACTTTCACGTCGTTTCCTTACTCTATTCTCTGAGGAGCCAGGATGGACAGTTTTACCTGCTAAGGGTGGTGGTAGGAACTTGAGTGCACTCAAACTAATGAAACAGGGTTGAACAAACAGACTGATTTAGTATTCCCCTGGTTATCTCTATGAAATAAGAGATCTCAGTTTTTGGTTAATTTGGTTTTATATTTTTATTTTCTTTGTCAGGTTTTTGATATTTAAGTTGTGGTTTGAATACATTGGGTTTGAACCTAATTGGCCTATCTACCAAACTGATTTTGATTACCATACTGAATCATTTAGTTTAGCCATGCTAGACTTCTGGTAAAAGATTATTTTGCATAATCTCAAGTTTTAAAGTAGTACTGGTCGTGGGTGCAATTTGTTTCATGCCCAAGCTACGACTTAAATGAAGACAGGAAAAAAATAACCCTACAGTTAAGTCAAGTTACTCTGAGTCACTATCTTATTATGTTTGTAACTTGAATCTTGAAAGCTCTTTTTAAATACCTAGTTGTTTAAATAAAGTTGCCCCCCAAAAATAATTATCACCAGCCGACACTGGATTTGAAGGCATTTATATGATATACAATGGATTACATTTGTTCCAAAAAAAGGGGGTATTTCTTGAGAACAATTTGAACTTAAGCAAGAGGAAGGACTTGTTGAGGTTAACTGATGATTGGCTTAGGTGTTAGTTTAGGTTATCCATTAACAAAAGATAGAGATTTAAGCAAGAGGAAGGACTTGTTGAGGTTAACTGATGATTGGCTTAGGTGTTAGTTTAGGTTATCCATTAACAAAAGATAGAGATTTATGTTGAAAAAAAGAGTTTGCGGGAGTAGTACAATGTTTGTGATGTTGTGTTGAAAAATGTAGATTCAACACGTTTACCCAGTGATGAGTTCAGATGAAATATAGTTTTTTGTAAAGAGTACATTGAAGCTGTCTGTATTGCTGTATGTTTTGTATTTATTAGTATTTCTATTAACTTGTAACCCTTGTCCTAAAGGATGATGACTGAAGTTTTCTACACCTAATATTTCTGCTGACTTTAAAGTTAAACAACTAAACGATGGACTTTATATAAAGAAACTGGAAATGTAGGTCTATTTTTAATTTCTGTCTGTGTCCGTTTTTTTTTTTTTTTTTTTACGCGTAACATACCATGATCTAAGGAGAACGATATCTCGCTTCCATGTATGCCGAGTGTGTAATATGGTAGCGACAATTAAACTGATTCTAAAACAGCCTCAGACACAACCCTGATGAAAACAAGACAGCCAAATACTCTTGGTGAATAAAGTGTGGGGTACTGGAGAAGAGAAATCTGACTGACTGAACACTGATTAGCATAGGCGGAAATCGTGGGGGGGTTAGATAGGATCTGAGCGTTTTGTCCCCCCACCCCGTAAAAAAATAATCATTAAAAGACATGCTGTGTAGGGCTGCAGCTATCGATTATTCCATCGATTAATCAGACAAGAAAGACTTGTTTTATTGAAGAGCAATAATATACAAAATAGTTTGGTTTAATTTTCGGAAAAAGCAACATTTTTAATGCCTACATTGCTTACAATATCATCTCCCAAAAAACTAAACATTAAGTGCATTTAAGTGCCATATTACATTGTTTTTAAAGAAAACATTTTCTGAAATGCAATAACAACCTCAAACTAAACATTACCTTAAGTTGTGCAACTTAACTTTGAGAACAACAAGTTTCAACCTGAGACTGATCTGTATATACAGTAGGCCTATATGTAAATATTAGTTATACTCAACCTGTTTTCATTTATATATTTGATTACAATGCTACACAGCTATGTTACTAGATCGTTCATCAGCTGTTTCTCTGTGAAGAGAGTGAGAAAATGGGGTGCAACAGTCAGCTGTTTTTCCGGCTCTTTAGATGAAATTGTGGTCACCACTACGTATTTTCTTGTCTTTGATTTTGGTAGTTGTGTTTGGTGTAGTTTCATCGTCCATAAGACTCTGTGATTTACTTTTGTCGGGTCCACTGCGTGGAATGGAGGATTAAGTTAGACTCTGTTTTCTGCTGAGAAGCAATGACGTCGTGCTATTATTGTGGTAAGCTAGTTCGGTTTTGCAGTAGACACACTGTACAGAGTTTTCGTTTTAATTACGTTTGAACTGATTCCAAACTTTGGACACTTTCTGTTGTTTTTGTGTCTCTTCTCTTAGCCCCTCACGCTCTTTCTTCATTTTGTAATCGTGTCGCCAGCAGCGTCAGCCCGGGTGTGCAACAATAATAATCCTCCGTGCATAAACACCGTGAGTGGTACAATGTTGGTAACATTAATTAAACCAAGCTTCGACACAAATCATTTTGCATCGAGGATTTTTAGTAATCAAATTATTCGAGTTACTCGAGGAATAGTTTCAGCCCTAATGCTGTGTATTGTAAATAATGTAATAATTTGTATTTAAAATAATTGTGTAAGTAGCAAAACAACTCAAAACGGGGCAAAAATTGCATTTTAAGTTTAAAACATACTGAGCACCCCTTCCTTGCCTCACAGTGGTTTGGTCCACTGCCTGCTACACACACACAAGTCTGTTCGGTGCGGTGGGAGCAGCGCTTTAAGAGAGACGGCGCTGGGTGGGAGAGAACAAAGTTTGAATCACTTCAGTAGCGTTAGTTGTGGAACTCCAGTAAGTAGACAAGGCTGATACAGATGATACTGTGTCATTTTAATTAATTATAAAGTAGTCAAGTCAATGAATCATATAGGTTAGTGTTTATAACGTTACCTAGCTTGTTTGGTAGCTTATTTATTATCTTGTTAGTTCGTAAACTAGCTTGTTAATTCCAGCCAAAATTCTTTCACTAGTTACAGAAAATGAGCCGACTGGCTAGTTAGTTACTAACTAACTTGCATGCTAGGGGGTTCAGTTCTCAGTTCAGCATCATGTGTATAACAGAAAAGAATCACTTCATCCTATGTTTAAAGTGAATAAAATCGCTTACCAGCCTACTTAGTTCCACAACTGTACAATTTTGGCTGTATTGTCCCCTTTAAAAATTGCTGATAAGCCCCTCAATGTGTGTGCATTGTCAAAAGTTATAAACTGACTTCGTCAACTGTTCACAAATGCTCCTACTTGTAGCTTTAAATACAGAGCTGAAAGAACATGGGATATTATATTGTGATGACTGCAATATGTGGATCAGACCATGATAGGACAACTAGCTCACCTGTCCAGTTTTTCCCCAAGGCCATAGCTCTGAGTAGCTGCCAGAAGGATATCTATGAGCTTCTCTGCAGGTGTAAGAGAGAGACAGAAGCAAAACGACAAAAAAGTGAGATGAAGATTAAAGTTAAATAATTATTTATATATATATAAATTATAATCCATAGTCCATTATATTATATAAATGGAAAGTTGTTTTAATCGTGCAACAGAAAACTCAGACGGGACAAATTGTCTAACTAGTTGTCTGGATTTAGCCTGCAGAGATCTGAGGAGCAGTTAACCATAGTCCTCATAAATCCATCGGAGGTTAGAACGCCAACACAAAGAAAGAGGAAGGTGACTGACATCCGGCCGAAATGAGGGACATCCGGCGGAATTGCCAGCGGCACCTGACCAATCCCAGAAATGAAACGTCATCAATATAGACTAATAGTCCACTAACTCCTTCGAGGGAGTCGTGTATATGAATGCTTTGAAGAGTTCCAATGGGTGCGCCGTTAAACCCAAAATGTACGATTCATTGAGTCAAGACTAAAAAGTCACAAAAGTCAGAATTGTTTGGAGAGGGCTCGGAAGGGTTTTGGGATGCAGCCAGGGGGATTCTATGATAGCAGGCTTTTCACCACTTTTTCAACAAAAGTGGCCGTTCAGAACAGGTAAAACACTTCTTTAGACATGGTTTAACAACACCTTGTAGAAACTAGCTTGTTTGAAGCAGACCGAGGCTTTGACAGTGCTAGGGTATTTTATATACTTGTGGCTGGAATTTTTTTTTTTGTGTGTTGACTGGTAAGAAATAGTGCAATTTACATTGAGTTGACAAGACAAGAATGTGTAATCATACCTTGCAATCTTACACCAAACGGAGGCAAATAACGATTAATCTTGGAGAATCTTTTGTAATTTGGATCAAGGAACATGGGCGCCGGTTTGGTGAACCTGTTGATATAAAAGAAAACATGTTACAACAAGTAAGGATGAAGAAGTGGTACTCGTCAATGCAATATCTGTCGAAGACCCGTACGGCTGTGATGTGTATAGATTCACTGATTAATGGTAGAATTCTTAAGAGGATTTAAAGCATCGTGTTTCCAGCTAATCCACACCGTCTGATTTCACTTTCACCTAAACAAATTTAGAGACAATGAGGCTGTGAGAAGGGCATTTCAAAGGTGGGAACTGAAAAGCAGGCAAGCATGGCCCATTCACCTCCCTTTCAAGATTCATCCTGGTGCTCTGGGAACTGAACCAGTGACAAGAGTTATGTCCCGATGTGGCCGGACACTACTGCAACATGAACTAGCTAAACTATTGTTTAAAACAAAAAAGAATAAGAACAAAAACGTATTCTAACATGAGCATGTCTTCATGGCACCAAATGAACAGCAGCTAGTATCTTCAGCTTCTCGCCCCAGAGCTGTGTAAAGGGATATTTTCACACTGATGTTGGCAGAAAAGACTCCAAAGCCCTAATCGCATGGGACTAGTATGAGGGTACCTGATATGATTTAAAATTAACCCCACCCCATGTCTGTGTCTCTAGTGGTGCATCTGCAGAGGATAAGCAAAGTCTGTATTTTACTGAAATTATCCATCCACATATGATGTCAAGGCTCTGTCAAAACTTTAATTTATAATTACACAGCCAATACAACCCTGAAGTAACAAAGATGCTGATTCGCACAGGACTAGTATTATCACACAACCTTTGTTTGGAAAAAATATGGTAGGTCATTCGCAGTAGAATTTTTACTTGACAAATTAGAGACATGGCAGATTCGCACAAGATTAAGATGACAGACGACCTCCGTCTGAAACTTACAAATTACTAGAGGTCCCCAGGGAATACTAGTCATTAGGGATAAAGAATCTTAGCAGCAACAAGGATTCTGCTGGAGCCCTTATCCCTCCTTAACAAACACACTTTATAGAGGAACTTTAAATCATGGGTGAAACAACGCTACTAACATTTGCACATTTTGGATGTTGGGCTGGTGGAAGAAGCTGCAAAACCTGATTTGCACACAGCCTGGGAAGACTTTTGTGATCTGTTCAACAAAGTATAGCCAGATAATGGACTTTTGAAGCTGATGCAGCTATCAACATAAAGTAAAGTGGCGTATGTATGACACGCCAATTTATCAAGATGCATAATTGCTTTTTAGCGTGTTTATCGACACCGTTCGGCCGCCATTGACCTACATTATGTGTGAATTTTCACCGTAGCGAGTGGTATGAAAGGACGTAAGTCCGGAGGGAGGTTGGTTGGGGTGGCTGATGAGTAAAACACAGGACTTTCACCCACTTTTCATTTTTTTTATTTTTAAGCCTTCCCTAATGTTTCCTTCTTAAACCCAATCGTTTATTGTTTTCCTAAGCGTGTGACGTTGGTCACAGTTGTTTTAGTCAGTTTTTCGTGTTACTAAAGCCTTTCCCAATATTCTTTTTCTAAACCCAATTTTTTTTTTTTTTTCTTTTTTTTTTTTAAACACGCGTGGGACATTGTTCTCCCCATGTTGAAATAGTGAACTATATAAGGAACGACCAAACGAGAGTTGGGACGCTCACTGAAAGTATTGTTGCGTCGGTAGATGCGCCGGTTACGTGTGTGACGGAGGCGGGCCCTCCCAACATCATGTAAACCAATCCAAACAAAAATACTTCTAATACGTCCCTGAAACAAACGGAGCAGTTAAAGCCTGCTTCACACGGGACGATTTTAAAATTATCGGCCAATTTTCCAATCCTGAGAGACCCCACACACGGTGATGAAAAATCACGAGTCTAACAGTTTTGGTAGTACAGTGTGTGGTGCGCAGCACACGGCAAAATAAAAACATCACACACGAACCGATTTGACTCCCGAGCATTCCCAGGTCAGACGGGAAATCTCTCAAAATCCCTCAAGATCAAACGTGACTTCAGAGTAAACAATCATTGCGGACGAAGAGGATGCAGTGGCGATGGTTTGTAGTTTGATTTTAACCGAAAAAAAAACGTTATCAAAAGAAAAGGCGATGGTCAAAGAAGACAACGCGAGCATGGACTGTACTTGCTATATCATGATATGGAGGGGATTCGTTTTTTCTCATAGAAATGTCGTTACGTATTACAGATTAATTACCGTTGAAATAAACGTTCATATATTCGTTTCCATGTACTCCGGTGGACTGCAGTTGTGGATGTAGTTACGCCCATCGACTTTATTTTACACAGGCTGCGTGCTCGTTTGTCCCCGGGGGACACCACACACGAGGAGAAATCGGGCCAAAAAAATCCAACATGTTGGATATCCCCGATTTGAGATTGGAGAGATCCCGACGTCCTCCCGAGCAGACGAGAGCAGTCTTAACACACCACACACGGCAGGAATATCTGATCAGATTATTTTACGATAATCTGAGCATCCTTAGGATTGTCGGTAGGGGTGAATCGGGGCTAAAATCAGCCTAATTATCCTGCCGTCTGAACCAGGCTTAAAAGGTTGTGATATATATATATATATACACACATACACACACACAGTACAGGCCAAAATTTGGACACACCTTCTCATTCAATGCGTTTCCTCTAGTAGTAGAGTATTTACATCGTAGATTCTCGATGAAGTCATCAAAACTATGAATGAACACGTGGAATTATGTACGGCGGTTGGAACCAAAGATCTCAAATTTGGACTCATCAGACCAAAGCACAGATTTCCACTGGTCTAATGTCCATTCCTTGTGTTTCTTGGCCCAAACAAATCTCTTCTGCTTGTTGCCTCTCCTTAGCAGTGGTTTCCAGAGGTGTCAAAAGTATTCACATTCATTACTCAAGTAGAAGTATAGATACTAGGGTTTGAAAAGACTTTTGTAGAAGTTGAAGTATCAACTCAAGCTTTTTACTTAAGTAAAAGTGTAAAAGTACTGGTTTCAAAACTACTTAAAGTATAAAAGTAAAAGTAATGTAAGGCAGAGATCTTCAACAGGGGGTCCTCAAAGTCATTGCAGGGGGGCCTCCAAATTATTGTAAATTTGAGTTTTTTATTATCTTTGGGTCTTTTAAAATTAAAATGCCTTAACATAATTCCAACATATTATTAGCAAACATAAATTCCCACTGATGATAGGCTTACTGGCCTATAGGTAAGGTAGTCCCTAAAATATCAGCCCACAGATAGTTAATCCTAGATTTACTGTGCCACATACAGTATGTCACATACAGTATGTAACATTAAAATATGATTTATAAAATCATGCCAACAATTAATACTTTAATAGCTTATGAAAAAAGGGTATGTAAGAAGGCTTTAGGTTGCCCTAACTGTTATTGTAGGCCCAGTTTAATATGCAACTTAATTTCATACAATATGTAGTAGGGGGTCCCTGCTACATCTCACTTTAAGTTAAGGGGTCCTTGGCTTAAAAAACGTTGAAGACCCCTGATGTAAGGGGGAAACTATGCCATTAAGGACAACAGCTTAACCCCAAAACGTTAGGACAAAATCATATGACTATAATAATGTTATATTAAAATCATACCTGCAAACTCAGAAGGGCTGAAAAAGGTGACACATCTGTGTCTGTGTTTTTCAGACAACGGCAGCTACAGTCTGGTGTTACAATCCTCTCCAGTGAAATACAGACACACTTTACACCGTTTAGCTCTCAGCATTTTAACCGTGTTTACTCCCGCTGCTAGCTAACGCTAGGCTAACGTTAGCTGCTGCCAACTGTAGTGTTAACTAGTTAACTGTAGGCTAACGTTAGCTGCTGCCAACTGTAGTGTTAACTAGCTAACCGTAGGCTAACGTTAGCTGCTGCCAACTGTAGTGTTAACTAGCGTCCCGTGCGGCGATGTTTCAGTTCCCTCTAACGTTAAAGCACCGGTGGCGTATTAGCACCGGGTCTGTGCAGGTTTGATGGATCGCGTACAAACCAATAGGGTGTCGGAATGACTGTTTATACTTCTCATCCAACCACAATCACATTCACATTCTCTCCGGATGGAGCGATTTATCTGGATAGGGTTTTTTGTGTGTTTTTTTGAACGATAACGAGCCGGAATGAAAACAAGCCGAACTGAAATATGAGTAACGAGGCTATTTTTAAAATGTAAGGAGTAGAAAGTACAGATAATTCCGTGAAAATGTAAGGAGTAGAAGTAAAAAGTATGCTGTAAAATAATTACTCCAGTAAAGTATAGATACCCAAAATTTCTACTTAAGTAAGGTAACGAAGTATTTGTACTTCGTTACTTGACACCTCTGGTGGTTTCCCAGCAGCTATCTGACCATGAAGGCCTGATTCACACAGTCTCCTGTGAAACTCTGTGTGGCATTCATCTGGTCTCTAATCTGAGCTGCTGTTAACTTGCGATTTCTGAGGCTGGTGACTCGGATGAACTTATCCTCAGCAGCAGAGGTGACTCTTGGTCTTCCTTTCCTGGGGCGGTCCTCATGTGAGCCAGTTTCATTGTAGCGCTTGATGGTTTTTGCGACTGCACTTGGGAACACATTCAAAGTTTTCGCAATTTTCTGGACTGACTGACCTTCATTTATTAAAGTAATGATGGCCACTCGTTTCTCTTTCCTTAGCTGATTGGTTTTTGCCATAATTCTAACAGTTGTCCAATAAGGCTGTCGGCTGTGTATCAACCTGACTTCTGCACAACACAACTGATGGTCCCAACCCCATTAATAAGGGAAAAAGTTCCACTAATTAACCCTGACAAGGCACACCTGTGAAGGGAAAACCATTTCAGGCGACTACCTCATGAAGCTCATTGAGAGAACACCAAGGGTTTGCAGCGCAATCAAAAAAGCAAACAGCGGCTACTTTGAGGAATCTAAAATATAAAACATGTTTTCAGTTATTTCACACTTTTTTGTTAAGTACATAATTCTACATGCGTTCATTCATAGTTTTGATGCCTTCAGTTTGAAGAATGTAAATAGTCATGAAAATAAAGAAAACGCATTGAATGAGAAGGTGTGTCCAAACTTTTGGCCTGTACTGTGTTGCACGTTACATTTCCACTGTTTGGAAAGGAAAGCCCGCTTCATATTTTTTATTTTCAGTTTCTGCGAGTTCTTCTGCTTCTTCTTCTTCTCCTCCGGGAAAACACGGCCACGTTGCATTGTGGTACATGGGAGTAAAATGTAGGTTACATGGTACGTACACTCAAATTAGCTGTGCATTTTATAGTGGATTATATAGTGAATGAAATTAGCCTTGGAGAATTTGAACACGACTACAAAATGGTAAAGACACTATATAGTTCACTAGTTCTGTGATAGTTTTCAACACGGCTACTGTGTCATTTCTTGTTTTGCTTCCTGCCTGCGTTTTCCCACCTTTTCGATTGTATGCCCCGCCTTGATGTGTTCCACCTGTTCATCAGCCCTCATGCCACCTGTCCCTCGTTACGATCCTCGTTACCTTGTGTATTTATGCTGCGTTCCAGACCATTTTTAGCCCGTAACTTACGACTTCAAGTCACGAATCACGTATGTTCTGAAAAGCTTCAGATAACGTGATATAATCTGCAACAGGGTTGCACTTTAAACCATTATCCTTTTATAAAGATGTATACACTAGCAGCAATAATAAGGGTATGAAGAGGTATGTAAACAGTATAATAGGATAAAATAAGAATTTACTCTACATGAACATAGTCCAACTGGCTGGTTACCACCAATAGCTCACTTATAATGATGTAATCAACATTGCATGTAGAACAAAAATTACAGTTAAGCATATTCTGTTAGTTTGTTGTTTCACAGCATTAAACCAGTTCTGCTCGATTTAATCTTCACATCTGTCTCCATTTTGGGGGATTAGGTCTTAATAAATGCCTTCACAGTTGAGCTTCTTATAGCACAACTGGACATGTACGTACATGTGTCTTTTGCACTTTGCCAAGACCCCCAGGGTGAGAGATTACAAAACAGACATTAATGCCATTAATTGTCCTCAGACTTACAAATAGAGTTTAGTCTAACCGATGTAAAATATAGAAGCGAAAATCTGACAATGGTCAGAAACAAGTAAGAGAAAATGAAAACTAAATACAAACTATTTTTTTTATAGAGAGGACACTGTACCAAAGGATTACGAAAATTTCCTAGAATACTGGAGCGCCACTAAAGCTACATCTACACTACTACGTTTTCCTTTTTTAAGCGGCGTTTTGAGACAAAAACGATGTCACACAAGAGTTTTAGCTCCAGCAGCAGAACTAATGTTCGTCCATATTAACATGTCTAACAATGCATATCACATGACCATTTGCGTACACTGGGCATGCATGTATCGGCGTAAACAGGAAGCAGATTGTCTGAAGTTACTCTGCGCTTGAGAATCATGGATGTATAAGTTAAAAACACAAACTACTTTGAATGTTGAACAACAATGGCGAAAAGTAAGAGCAGGAATGTATTAGTTCGGACAGAGGACGAGGTGGAACTTTTACTGTAAGGTATGTAAGCTACTGAACTGACAAGACTAACTGATGTTTTTCGTCGTTTCCAAAGGAACGAGCCAGGTTACAAAGCAACCCCAGAGTTTTCGAACCAAAAACGGGAGCAGCAGTATTTCCAAATCTCTGTTTTAGGGGCTCGCAAACGCCGGAGTAGTGCGGACGCGAGGCGTAAACATAGCAAAAGATATATTCATTTTCAAACCAAAACAAAGTAGTGTAGATGTTAGGGATTGACCGATCCGGCTTTTTCCAGTCCCGATACCGATGCCTGCGCTTTGTGTATCTGTTGATACCCAATACCATTGTTGAATTAATAATACAAGTTAACGGCTGAAGAGTTTTTGACAGGAAAAACCCCAGTCACAATGTTTTGAAACACTATACATATATGAAAAAAAGTCTCCCTTTGGGATAAAATAAAATACTTAAAAATGAATCGGAAAAAAACTTCTTATCAAAACCAGTTAATGGTTTTTGCTTGGAAAAGTTGTAAAAAAATACATTTGGCTTAAAATGCTAACATAATGTGTCCAATTTTGAAAAATGAAGCCTACAACAGGAAACATAAAACATAAAACCTTGCTGTGGAAGAACTGACACAGAAGGAAAAATGTTTCTTTAACAGAGTCAACCCGTGCAGCTTTGGCAGCTTGTTTCCTTTATGTGTAGTATCACATAATGAACTGCAAATGAGCTGTGATTTGGTAACACAAAACAGCTGCTAATCAGTCAATGTTGGAAGGTCTACAAAATAATTGACAGAAACATGAAAAACACTTCCAACTACGTTAAGAAATCAGCTACTAATGATGCATCTTGCTTTTCTGACTGCGATAGCAGACACAAAGATCAGAAGCAACAATAGATTATTTAAAGACTATCTCACCTGAGGAGACAATGAGGAAGACAGTGGAACATACAGGATAAGAATACAGTAATATATACAGATACTGCATTTCTTTTAACCCTTGTATTGTCTTCCTGTCGACCATGCAACTTTAAATTTTTCTGGGTCAAAATTTTAAATTAACTTTTTTTGGTAAATCACTATAGCTTTGGTCGTTTTTTTTGGGACACTTCACTTTCTTTTCATCACTTTTCCCGCAGTTTTTCAAGTTTGTCACTTTTTTCCATGTCTTTGTCAATTTCTTCTGCACTTTATTTGAAGTTTTTCCCCAATTTTTTTGTAACGACATTTGTCACTTTTCAATGTTCTTTTATAATTTTTTTCCAAATGCAAGTGTCAACGCAACGGCCCATTTGTGTGACGTCCTGTTGTGTTCTTTAACCCCCCAATGTAGCACAAGTAGACATATGTTTTCCGTCTGATCGTTTATAGACGGAAAATCCGACCCCACTTGAAGGCAGCTTTGTTTCACAGGAGAGAGAGAAAGAAAATAGACAAACGAGACACAGCGAGTGCTTTGTTGTTGCAGGAAACATTCAGCTATTACACAAACTCCCGGGCAGTTCAGTGCTTGCGTTTGGTGTTTTAAAACTTTCTTGTGGCAGCGAGTCTGACCTCCGGTTACATGATTGGCCTCCACAGCATGACGTGGGGTTACTTGCGATACCTTTCGGTTCTAAAATGACAAAACACTGATGATGCCCATTTTTTAGAAGCACCGTAACCACCGTGAGCGCCGATGCCAATGTAGGCAGCATCGGTGCTGCGCCTCTTCTGGAACTGATGGGGGCAGTATATGCTTCAGAGTGTTCCAGTCGATACATTTAGAAGTAGGAGGTCACGAACAAGCCGAAGACACGCCCTTCTACTTCCGGTCAATGGGACATATCTTTCGAAAAAATATGAACGAGATACACTCTACCAGACCTAAAAAAACGGCATGTTTACTGCAAACTCACGGTCCTCTCTTCCTGATTTACAGCCCCCTCTCTTTGCTTCAAATAACTCACAGTTGTCAGCTACCGCTTGCCTGGTCCTCTGGTAACATTAGCTAGCAGTTAGAAGGGTTAGCATGGTGGCGTTAGCCAGGCCTCTTAATACATCCATGGGCAGGACCAGTCGGGATCACTTTACTGGCTGTGTCTCCATTGTTTTTGCGAGTAACCAACTCGGGTACTCTAGCTATATAATTCAATGGGAGTACACAAATGTTGAAAGGACATAAAATGCCCGTCCCTTGTAGCCGTGATAAATTAGCCTGAAGCTAATCTTTACCTGTTCATGGAGGAAATTAGCCAACTCTGCGTGTTTTTGGGCTCTAAGCTGTCTCCATCTTTCAAATACATCTCCAGTATTTTACGTCTCTGGTCACGCAACTGGTAGAAGCACGGTTTTGTTTTTACACTGTTATTTTTGCACAGTACCTTTTGAAAAAATGCCTGGAAGTCTGGAATATGTCTGGGGACACTAGTTGTTGCACTAGGACCATTAATTGCACTTTATTATGTTGTTCTATGCTCTATTGCACATGTTTTGTATGTCTTGTCATGACATTTTTCAAATATTTTAATAAAGAAGTTCATGTTTCAAGTTCAAGTACATGGAATCTTAGAAAATTGAGAATCATGTTATTTTACTGGTATTGGCACTGACTACTGATTTTTGGTATGGTGACACCCCTACGCAGGCCCACTGCATTTTTTTGGTATGGTGACACCCCTACGCAGGCCCGCTGCATTTTTTTGTGTGTCCCCTAAGCGCACTACCCCCATTCAAAATGAATGGAAAGACTTCTCACCTGCACCACCTGCTGTTAGCTGCAGCAGTCCAACCAGCTGAACAAAGAAAGCAGAATAAATGGGTCAAGGTTTTACCACTCCTTTCTCCTGAGGAAAATCCTCTCATGTTATTTTAACATGTCTCAATCTGGACTCTGTGAGCACACTTCATTAGCGCTGCTGTCTCAAGGCCCTGGTGGGTTCGAGGGTTGCGTGTCTCCGCTGCTCTCAGAGTAAGTGGGTAAGTGAACCGGCCAGAGGTTTTCTCACGCACTGGGACAACAGCAGAGCACAAGAGGACAAAAATAGTTCTGCACCACACATGGGCCCATTCAGACCACTGCATCTTTGGACTCATTTTATACATAGTGCTAAAAACACAAGAAGGTGAAGGGCTTTCACGGTGTGGGGACTTCTTCGGTCTTTAATAATGCAGAGGCAGAAACAGGATCTGTCCTCTACCATACCACTCTGAGCTCAGGGCGCTTCGTATGAAATAGGACTGAGAATACATGATTTAGGCTAGTTTTTAACCATGCTGTAGGTGAATTAGGTCCCCAGAGCACCACAAGCACAGTGAGTGGACTTTACCATTGGGCAAGGTAGGCAACTGCCAACTAAAAGGATAACTATAGATTTATTAAGATGGTTATATAAAAGATATGAGACTATGTAAATATTTAACATCAAACAGTGAAACAGTGTTATAACAGTAATCATTCCAAAAAAAAATATAAAAAATAGAAACAAGAAGAGGAAGAGTAATACATTAACTACAAAACTCCCTTAGATATTCTACTTTTCTGTTGCCCCCCTGAAACAAGCCAGTGCAGGTTTATAAATGTCGGTTTTTACTCTCACATAAATCATACATTAAAATAACCTGCGATGATTACTAAAAAAGCGCTGCCTACAGTTCGTCAGTCGTGTTACGTTACTACTGATGACATTTGTTTTTGCTCCGGCTAGTCGGCCGTGCTTGGTTTTGGCTCCACTTGGTCACAAACTTTCTTATTTTACAGATAAACAGTGAACTAAATATACCTATCTGAGGCGAGAAATAGCCAATGCAGAAACAGAATCTTGATTCATATTTGATCGGCAATGCCTAGTGATTGACACTGCATTAGAGAATCCTCGGCTCGGATTGGTTGTATCGGCGGGCACAGTGGAAACTTGTAAATGCCTTTCGGGGAGGCAGAGGAACATTTTTTTCACAGATTATCTGTCTAATGTGCTACTGTCAAGATAAAGTAACAGCAAATATGAGTTATTTTTTTTTATTATAGTTACCTACTGAACTACTTTAAAGTGCCCATTATGAAAAAAATCACTTTTTCTGGGATTTGGGGTGTTATTTTGTGTCTCTGGTGCTTCCACACACATACAAACTTTGAAAGAAATCCATCCATGCTGTTTTGAGTGAGATACGGTTTCTGAATGTGTTCTGCCTTCAGTCTCCTAGTGAGCTGTTCAAAATCAGCTCGGACTGTGACATCCGAAATGAGCTGGCTAACCACAACCATTTTCTGAGCCCACTAGATGGCGCTCTGACACTGATTTACCATTCCTTGAGCCTTCTTTTTTAAACCAAGATCACCATCTAGTGGGCTCAAAAAAATAAAGTGGTTCACAAAGCTTCTTGAGGTTCATCTGGCCATCACTAGTAATTTGATGAGTACCTACCATTAAATTGTAAAGCCATGGCATTAGTAGGCAAAACAGACACCTATAGACCTGTATAGCTAAAAATAAAACTCAGAAGGTGGAATTATTGTAATCGTATAGGTCACTTAGAACGTTCTGGGAAAAAAGCAACCATGGTGGCACAGTAATAACACCAACCCTGTCTCATTTTGTAATCTTGTCTTCAACGGTTATATTTGTGAAAACTAAATAAGTTACCAAAAGTGAAATGTGATCATGCTCTAGAAGAACCCAAGCACTAATAATAAAACAGGTATGGGATGGAATAGTGATTGCACCAGGGTCAAACTAATTACAATGTATGTAACAATTATGATGGATGTCTAAAATGCTACGAGCTCACTTTCATAGCATGTACGTATTCTTACTTTGGATAAATGGCTGTCATCTTGGCAGCTGCAAAACCAGGCTTACAGGCTCCCTTGCTGAGATTGCCGTATTTGTGCATTAGCTCCAATGGCCTGAAGACATGGAGGAATGTAGTCAAGCAATGATTCAATATCACATAATAGTATACAGTAAATACTGTAAATAAAAGTAGGGACAACTCATTAATGCTGGCCCATGCACCTTATGCCATCATTGATACAACAAGCCCCCAATGCACCCCACAGGTTAGTTATCAGACACTGAGTGGGAAGTGAAACTTGTATAAATAGTCAAATGTATACTCACAGACTACCATCCAGCTTCAGAAGGAACCCTTGATTGTCATACACTAGAAAAAGAAAAATAAGGTAAATATAATGACATACTATATCATAGTTATTTGTATGACATTGAAATAATTTAATTAACTCCGGCCTGCAAAAGTAATTCTGTTCATATTGGAAGATTCTGCATGTTAATGTTCAGTGCCAATGCAGGCAGGTAGTGTCATTTATGTAAAGATAAAATGTGAGTGTGAGGGTCTGGACTGAATGCTACCCTAACCCCAACCATGCCTTATGCATGCTGTTCATTAAATTAAATTAAATTAATTTTAAATTTGCAATTGGATTGAAACTTTAAAGAGCATTGCCATGAACATTATCTATGGTTTTGCCCAATATCAACACAGTTTGACAAGTTTGTTGAACTTGAAAGCCTGATAACACGGTTATCAGGCAGGGGGTCTGATAACAGTGTAACAGTATTATCAAGGGGGGCCTGATAACATTGTTATCAGGCAGGGGGTCTGATAACAGTGTAACAGTATTATCAAGGGGGGCCTGATAACACTGTTATCAGGCAGGGGGTCTGATAACAGTGTAACATTGTTATCAGGGGGGGCCTGATAACACTTATCAGGGAGGGGGTCTGATAAGTGTTTTAGCCAAAGCTTTATGAACCATTTTCTTAAATTTTCTGAGCCCACTTGATGGCGCTCTCTGTTCAACAAAAGGGTTGAAAGCAATCCGAATCACACAAAATAAATAAAATTGTATCATAAAGCTTTATTTGGCCATCACCAGAGGAAAGACACCTTTTTGTCAACAATATGAGGGGGAGCATTTTTGTATACTTGACATAACATTACTTGGCATTTTGTCATCTCTCAAGTGATGAATCATAAACTTGTTAATTGTAAATACAACAACCAGCTGACTTGGCCAGGTGATTGTTTTTGTACTTTTACGTTTTTGTCTCGGTCTGTCTTATAGAACGATATACGTGAACGTGGGTATGTTGCTTCTGGTAAAGGTGAGACGATGAAATTCACAATAATATAAGACAGGATTTTACAACTCTGGCTGGTTTAAAAAGATCTACAGCTGAATGTGTCTGGCACATTCTCTTTTCTGGCTGCCAAAAGGTTACAGACTTACAGAAAGGCTTGAGATCGCTAAATAACAAGCATTTGCTTGGCTCTACCTAACACACAATTTTCTAATCAAGCCTGGACACAGGGTAGCAGAGGCTCAGCACCAGGCTCAACTCCACCAACCCTTTTATGAACTTTGAGTAAAATCTTCATCTCTAACAAGCAGTGTACAAACATCCAATCCAATCATCTCCCAAATTGCTAGCAAATGGTGATGTGCCCGAGGTAAAAAAGTAATTTGCTAAGTGTGTGCATTTTCAGAGAACATTAGTTGCAGCTATCAGAGTGAAAAGAAAGATTATTCAAAAAAATAAAGTAAAAATAGGTTCAGCAATTGAATCTTGCTGGATTGTAGTGTGTAGGATGTAATGCTTTTCTTCTTTAAAAGCAGTGAAGGGGCAGTGTGGAGGAAAAATCTAGGCAAACTAAAACCACAAATGAAACATCCTGTCTCTAAGTAAATTGACTGGCTCCCCCATCTGGTAAGAAGAAGTGCCAAAGAGGAACAAAATTGTCATCCCTTCAACAAACATTAAGTCAAATGGAAAAATTCCTCAGCAAAACTGGATTTCTTTCTTCTTCATACTAATAAATAGACACACTTAAATAAACATGAATCCATGTCTGAATAACCACAAATTATTTATTTATCCATCCTTCCCCTTTCACACATGTAATTCAGAGAAAATACGGTATTAAAAACTCTCTGCCAACGTTTACATAATTTTTCATAGTTCACACACACAAAATTAAATTATGGTTCCTATTTTAAGCTCTTTTTTTTTCCTATTAGTGGCTCCCTGCTGTATAGCGCTCACAGCAGAAAGCCACATGACACATGCCACTTTATCAATGAGGACTGGCGGGTTAAATCGCCCATCCTACACACAGTGTCTGCCAGGCAGACACAAGACTGACAACCTTGCAGGTGGATGCGGTGGAGATAGGCTTGGACAGCTGCAGACTTGTGTTGGTCACACAGACGCGCACAGCTGCATGTAAACAGGATTTGTATGTATAGGTATTTGCATGTATTTGAATACGTTTTCCACCATTGGTGGACTTGTTGGCGAACACAGCCTCCCTCCAGCTTCTTGAAAAGGTCGGCGCTGCGATGTTTGTGCATATCCGAAAACCTGTTAAGATCCAAATCTTTCATAACGTTTAAAAGGAGGTGTGGTTTTCCTTCAGACCAGAAATGTGGGCTTTTCTTTTTGGGGCATGCATCTTTACCTACAACCACAGAAACGCACAGAGCTGACCGTAAGAAAGCTCTGATTGAGATGCATATTCTGAATGCGCTCTATACATGTCCAAAGAATGCTTCTAAAATCCAAATAATACCGGCATATCTCACGTCTTATTCGGAAAATGCTATATTTGGAAATTCAGGATGTTGTCATATCCAGAGTAATAGTGGAATACTAGTGGACATGTAAACATACTCAGTGACTTGAGTAGAAAGAAGATAAATTCTCTCACTTGTGGTCCAGTTGCCACAACTATTTGACTGTTTATATTAACACTTGGTCAGTTGTTCACGTGACTAGTCATTTCTCATTGCTTTGGCACAAAATGCACAGATTAAGCCTTGCATATCAAAATAGTTTGCATTCATTTGCTATTGAATCATTATTCTCTAATGCAATTATACACATGTTCATTGTGTAAACCCCTACATGCAAAATAAAGCAACTAACAATCACAATAACCTGTCACACATATATTAGATACATAATAGTTATGTGCTATTGTTGTAAAAGTTGTCAGATGGATACACTTAGGCTAGATGGGGAACAATTGAATTTCCTCACAATTTAGAGCAACCAAACGTAAACAGGTGTCAGGTGAGGATAGGAAAGCAGGTTGTTGGGCGGGGGGGGGGGGGGGGGTGAACAAAATTTACGTGTTTCTTTATCTTACTTTGGTCAGTGAGTAGAGGAACTTCAGTGGTCAGACCGAAAGAGAGAGAGAGAGAAAGAGAGAGAGAGAGAGAGAGAGAGAGAGAGAGAAAGAGGGAGTATGTCAGGTGTGCGGTCGATAAAATGTTGTGGCCAGACAGAGGGGAGAGATTGGATGATCCTTGATGTTGATACATTTGCAGCATATTTTCTTTTTTCTTGCACATTTTGTACAATATTTCCTGTTCATTTTGCGGTTTATCTTTTTCTCTCTACAAGCTTTCTTTATGTATTTACAGTTAGTATTTACAGTTGGCTGGTATGTACATACAATGAGTATACATTGTAAGTATATTATAAGTATAGTGTGTGCCATGGCTAACATTGATACTATTCTGCTGCCTAAATATACAATGTCAGCAACTTAAAGTACAGAGGGTAACTATTACGCTTTTAGAGCACGCTGTCATTTGACAAGATGTCTTTGCATTTTGACTGTGTTGGTCTAAGCAATGATAAAGGAACCTTTTGTTTTGATAGCAATGATTTATTCATTGATGATTTATTTACATCTGAAACAGGAGTTCATTATTTTGATTGAGCAATCACCTTTCGCAGGTCACATAGGGTGATGTGCTGAATGTACCACGTGGTGTGAGGATGGTACTTAAAAAGTTTTTTAAATTGTAAGTTTGTTTCAGTAAATGTGCCAAAGTGATTGAGAAAAAACTGTAATAAAAGCTTGTACTGTATATATGACATTATGCCAGCACTTATTAGATGAAGACTCACAGGCATTGTGGCCCCAGCGTCCTGAGCTGATCCTCCATGACCAGTAGTAGAGCCATCCCAGGGACAGCAAGATGCACAGACCCACCAGGAAGTTGCGGCTGGGTTTAATTCTCATCTCAGGCAAGCATACATGGCACACCCCCTATTGGTGCCTGATTGAAGAGGAGATAAAAGGGTTAGCCTTGTACTCATACACAGCTTGTCATAATTTAATACCATCCCCCAGAGACGCTGAACACCTGAGACTCTACACCAGTCAGCAGAAGTATCAAATTCCTCTACTGTTTTGGCGAGGATGATAATTTATTTGTGGTGATCCACAATGGGAGTTGGGGAATATGCTCCATCTTCACAGGTCCAATCGGTTCCTAGTAACCAAGTCCAAGTAACCCGCCCTGCAACCTAAGTCATACCTATTCTGTTCAAGGCTGGATTAGTTCAAGGCTCTAGGCACGCAATGTGGCAGTTTGTGTTTTGTTGTTATGTAATTAATTCCTTAGAAAGGTATTGTGGAGGATTTTCCCGAATTTTAGAAAAGAACCGCCCTCTGTACTTTTTGAAAAAATGCACATGCGCAACACTCTGCCTGCTCCCGAAAGGGAACGCCTATCAAACGTGTGCACGAGAGTGCACTGTTTACAAGTTGCTGTCGGCATGGCTCATACAAGCCTTCTTTCCAAAAGAAGATTTGCACTTTTTCACAAATTGAGATGTTTACCGTGTGTGCGCGGTGCGTGACTTGTGCCAGGGCTAGCATCGCTAATCATAGCTTACATCAACTTTTACTAGCAGTGATTTTAAATGGATTTCTCCAAATAGCATGACAAACTTTACCTGTGGAATAGAAACTTCACGACTGAGGCATCAGTCGGAAGCCCAACCTGTGCTTTTAGCGCACGCCAGCGTGTGAAATATTCTCCCAAAAGCTTCAATGCTTCAATGAATGGCTGAAACCGTAGCTCAAGCTCACAACACATACACACCGATATACACCTGAAAGCTAGGGACGTGCACGTACAACGGCCTTACGTAAACGTATCACCAGAATGATTGACAACCAGGAGGACCAATAGTCTTGATGATCCGCCCGTAAAAAGAAAATCCTCCACTATACCTTTAATACTGCTCCAGTAACTTCCAATTAGGGAAGTCGTTTTACCAACTAGATGATTTCACACCAGACGTGTAGGTAACAAGCTTAAAAGGAACACGTGCCGACTTATTGGGACTTTGTCTTATTCACCATATCCCCCAGAGTTAGATAAATCCATACTAGAGGTGTTGAAATTAATCAAATAATCGATGCATCGTGATCCAGACATGGACGATGTATTTTGAAGCATCGTGCTGCATTGAGGTATCGAATCAAAGACCTGATAATCGTAATCGAATCAGGAGATCAGTGAAGATTCACACCTCTAGTCCATACATACCCTTCTCATCTCCGTCGTAACTCTGTCTGATGCACCCACCGCTAGCCTAGCTTAGCACAGATCCTGGAGGTAACCGGCTCCATCTAGCCTACTGCTCCAAATAAGTGACAAAATAACATAACATTTTCCTGTTGTGATACATGATACATGTTGTGATTTGTATAGTCACAGCGTGTATGAATAACAAGGTCACATGAGACACATCCATCTTCTAACCGTAAATACCAGGTACAGCACTGCTACTTCTGCTACTTGGGCGGAGTGATTTGCTCGCAGCACCTGAGCTAGGCTAGCGGTGGGTGCGCAAGACAGAGTTATGACACGCACAGAGATGAGAAAGGTATGTATCGACTTGTCTAACTCTGGGTGATACAGTGAATAAGCTAAAGTCCCAATAATTCGGCGTGTTCCTTAAAGCTCTGGAATGGTCCTTTTTCACATGTCTGAAACTAAAAGAAGGCACATCTATACTTTACAACACAGATAACCACTTTTCAAACCATGCTGATGTATTTTGGTCAGTCAAAAGAAAAACAAATCCTTACATTGAAATAAAAAATAAAATATAAAAATGAACAGGTTAAAAAATACATCCAAAGTTGTAAAACTGTATAGCATGCTTTGGAAATGCATTACCAAAAGTAAAGTGGACAGATGAACTGTAGTAAAACATTTACAACTACTGGAATAGTCCTTTAACTGTGGAGCTGCTCTACTTTGGGGCAGGTCAGTTAATGTGGAGCTAGAATTTTGAGCAAATTGCAGTAGCATAATGAGATGAGCAAAGCATCATCAGCCTTTGACCAGTGGTTTTAAAATACAAAAGTGTAAAAAGTAAATATCTTCACACCTTCACATGGCTTTGCAATACGTTTTTGCTTACATATAGGCTTTTTTATAATGTCATTTAAAAAAAAATAAAAGTCAGTCATGTAATGACAAACAAATGGGACAAGGGAAGTAACATTTGGAGGTAAAATTGAAAATGATTAGCTTAGAAATCTAGCCGCACTCTATCGGCAGCAAATGTAAAAAAAAAAAAAAAAGCCAGGGTTGTCTAGCAACTCTCCGTTATGGTTGGGTATCGTTTGGATTTTTACGATTCCAATGCCGGACCAGTACTTTTAAAACAATTCCTAAACCGATTCTTGAAAAACTGAAAGGCTCTTTTATAGTTTTTTTTTTTAATTGAAAATTATTTAAATGTAACAATATATTAACGTTTTAAAGTACTTAAATATATAATAAGGCATTTTAAATTTTAAATGCACTAAAAGCTAGCTAGCTGACGATAGACTAGCAGAGTAAGTGTAATACGTTTACTAGAAGATATGGTATTTTAAAAGTAGCCTACATTTACGGTAGCTAGCTAACTGTAGACTACAGAGAAAGTGTGATATTTTTACGTCTGCTTCGGAGCGACAGAGGGAAAAATATTTCAGTCGGCACATTAAGTGGAACCGAAATAAGGAACCGAAATCTGTGTTCTAATCCGGTCCGATTCCTACCGATTGCGTAGGAACCGGTTCCATAGTGGAACCGGGTTTCGATACCCAACCCTAGTCTCTGTTGGCTTGCGAGCTGGAAAAGCCAAACTCTAGCCGGGCCAATCACATCGTGTATAGAGTTGGTGGGCGGGCTTGACATAATGACGGCAGAGTTACGACGGTTCCGCGTGAATTCCCTGCTACTTGAAAACAAAGACGATGGCTGCTGCTGGCGACTAGTGGTCTTTGGAAATCTGCTTTGGCCATGACTCTGGAAGACTTGGAGTTAAGCTTTTCTTTGAGAAAAAGAACAGAACGGCACTGAAGTCCTTCTTAAAAAAGGAAGATGTGTTCGGAGTTTTGCCGACCGTATACGGCAAAAGTTCAATCCATCAACTAGCGTTGCTCTGATTGGTTGTAGCACTATCCTATTGCGTGCAGAGGGAATTTGAATTATCCCACCGACTCGGATTGAGCCCTGCCAATGGCGAGTTCCCAGACCCAACATCTTGATGTGGGTCTGGCTTGTCAGGCTAGAAAATTATAGGAAACATTAAAGATTCCTGTAATAAACATGACCTACCAACCATATACATAGGTCTGCGGACCGCGGTTATTCAACCGAAAGCTCGACATGAAAACTTCCAGAGATATAAAGAAGTGTCTACCCTATACCATCATTTAAAAACGGTTTTGGTAGGTCACCTAATCTGCATATATTTTATTTTGGACCAAAAGTATTGAAAATGTGGATTACCTTGTTTGGTAGCTTTCCGATAATCACCATAACCATAGTCTTGTGTTTTTGTTTTGGGAAGAATTTAAGTGTCTTTAGCTGGGATGGGTGTCCAATATGGGTCAACATTGAGGACCTTGTCTCCAACATGGTTGGTCATTCTGGTTAACCAACTCACAATCCCTCATACAGAAATGTAGAAATTAGTTTAAATCGAAAGGGGTTAGGTCAGAAAGTAATTGATTTTAGACAGAACAGCCTACCCAGTAGGAAAGTTACATTTCAAAAATCAGGAAATCCCCTCCATACCTAAAAGCAAATGTCTAGGAATGCCTGACAATTCTGATAAGAGGCTGAAGTGGTCAGACCTGTTTGTCCGTGACCAATTCTCACGGTAGGCAATTTCCGTTATAAAGTGTATGTGTCGTTATTTTTAATATCGATGAATATAAACACACTGATAAAAACTTAGAACGAAGGGGGCAGAAGTGGAGACAGTGGGAATGTGCTTATAACCACTAACGTTAGGTCAGGTAATTTATTTTACACTTAACTTTAAATTGAGGATTTTTATGTGACGGGCTCTGCGTGTACTGAAAAAATAAAAACAATTAATAGTGAATGCAACGTTAGCTTAACAGTGAAAACCAAGGTGATATTATTGCAGCTAGCAGCTAACAGCTTATTAAGCAGCGTTATGTTGGCTGCTGCCTAAAGTAATGGTAGCCTATTAGCGTTAACGTTAGCTGCCGTAATAGCCTCCGCTAACGTTACTTCTCAGGCTGGCTGGTGGTGGCGAATGCAAAACGCGCGGCCCTAGCTAAATGAATATGACAATGGGAATGTCAGGAACATTGGAATAATACAATAACAAATAGACAATATTCATGACTGGCTGGCAACGCTAGCAAGCAAGCAAGTAAGCCATTCACAAGCTCTTACCGTACAGATAACGTTACCATTATTTTTTCAAGTTGACTTCAAATCCGTCGGTGCTTCCGTTGGCCACCAAACTATCGATATGCATTGGTCGACATTAGCGTTATGTGAAAACATCCCAATAGTCATAACCAGCTCTGCATTATATCAACACAGGGCACTGACTAAAACTGAGGGGAAGACTCGGTGGTCTCTCCCCCTCCCCCGTCCGGTCTTACTGGGGATGCAACCCGATAGGTCCAAGTCCAACTCCGTACGGAGAGAACGTCACGCCAAACTTCAATGACAAATCTTTTTTAATGACGCCTACGCCTTGAAATAGAATGCAGGGGAGTATTTTTAAATCACAAAAGGAAGAAAAAAAAAAAAAAAAAAAAAAAAGGACATAGGCTACAACTGGTTCTCTTTGTTCTAGTCATGTGCGATACCACTTAATTCCTATTCGATCCGATACCAAGTAATGCTGGTATTGCCGATACAGATACAGATACCAATACTTTTTACGTATTTTATTTGTAGTGTGATGTGACAACTAGTTTAAAGTAAAGTAAAAAAGAAGGCTTTAGGCTTAAAAATTCCAAATAATAGCTGCATAATGACAAGACAATAAACTACTCCCATATTATTTAATTATAAAGAAAAATCTCAGAACAAACTGCTTTCAGTTAGCTTGTTGTAAGAATGCTGGGATTCCGGGGAACTCTTGAACATTAAAAAACTAAAGCCTTAACAGCGTGAATAACTTTCCCACAGTCAGTGATAACGTCTATCACGCTATCTCCCTGTACCTGGATAACTTCTGCCGCTACTGCCAAATGACTCACTGATTGAAGTATGTTTGCCCTAGCACCTTGCGTCTTCTCGCCCTGGACCTCCTCCTCAGACTGACGCTATATTATCATCACATTCACTCTTTTGACTCAGATGTTAAGCGAGGTTTGTAGTGTTACCACTGTATTTCACCGTCTTTCCACAGGTTGCCTGTGCAGACTGCAGTCTGCGGGTTATTAAAGAAGAGCTACTGCAGCGGCCGGCTCCGTCACAGAGCCGCAGTGCACACACAACTGACCAGCGGAAGGAGAAGTAGTTCCTTCCCCTGACCGGATATCATAAGTAACTTGTTGTCACCAGAAAAGTGTCAGACTTTTCTGGTGACAACTGATAAGAATATCTAAAAGACGTGTTCGTTCTGATTTCTGGGGGAAGGAGGAGAGGCTGGGGTCGAATTGAAAGTTAAGCAAAAGGTTTAATGAAACTGCATGAAAACGACAAGACAAAACATATACACTGTAAACAGCGGACTGCAAACATGCTTCCCCTTTCGGGTCACAGTTCGCAGTCCTGTGACATGACAAAACAAATGTTACACTGCAGCTGACAGCGGACTGAATCCATGCATCTCCTTGTGGAGTCACATCGAAACAGTCCTGTGACATTCCCCGGATCATACATTTATTCCCCTACATCTGGGTGGTTTCTCAAATGAAATCTTCCCCTATTGGTCAGATGTCTCTCAAAAGAAAAGTTGTATGCTCCCAATCAGTGTCTTGAGGCTACACCCGGTCACAGGATCTTACTGAGACGGTGTCAATTGTTTCCAAACTACAGCAATACTCGTTCTGTCTTAATCACGTCTGGCTCAACTGGCAATGGCTCTCAAAATTGTTTAAACAATAAGTCTTTCTAGCGCTTTTACATTTATGCTAAATCAGCAATGACCTAATCAATTATTTAGAAGCTTGAGAAGGCGTGAGCCAGACAAATGCTGATTAGTGTGGTGTGATGCAATCGGTTGATTCAGTGCTTCCTCCAGCTACAGTGTTCATTCAACTAAAAGTAAATTTTTATCAGACATCACCAATGTTTTAACTTTTTTTAAACCTAACACAACAAGTTACTTATGATAACATAAACACTCACTCCAAATTACTGAGTTTAAATATCGATCTTTTTATAAGAGAATCGATACTAGAGCAGGAGACATTGGGATCGTAAATATCGATACTTTAGTATCGATCCGCACATCACTACTTTGTACAGCTCGTACACAGATACAGCCTACCAAAAAACTTAAAGTAGGCCTAACTTTACATTCACTCAGCCCAACAGAGTGTATACCTCTAACGTTTTTTTAGCCAAGGACCCCTTAACTGAAAGAGAGACTGATAGGGGACCCCCTACCACATACATTGTATAAAATTGAGTTGCATTATTCATCTGGTCCTACAATAACTTTTTAAGCATTTTTAGATACCCTTTTTTTTTGCATAGAATACTAAGCCATTCATATAGCCTAATAATTGTTGGCATGCTTTTATAAGTCATGTTTTAATGTTAAACACACATGTGGAACAGTCAATCCTTTGGGATGAACTGTATCTATGGAGGGCTACCTTAGTGACTACATTACCTATTGGCCAGTAAGCCTATATCATCAGTGGGGATTTATATTTGCTAATAATATGTTGGAATCATGTTAAGACTTTTAAATTTTTGAAAAAACGTTAAAAATAAATAAATAATTAACTGCGTGTCATCCCCCATCTCTCTCGCCCTTTCATGTCTATCCACTTTCAAATAAATGGAAAATCTCCCAAAAATAATTAAAAAAAAAATATATATTTATTTGGAGGCCCCCCTGGAGTGACTGGTCTAGACTGTTTACCATGGGAGTCAGGACATCATCACGGTCTTCATCTTATCTTAACCTCCAGACACCTAGAGCCTCCTCACATAGAGCTGCAGCCCAGCGTGAAGAATTATCTTAAAATACCAAACCATCACAATACACACATAGGCTATATTTCTTCGTGTTTAGTGAACTGTTGGGTACATTTCTACCACAGCTGATGCTGTTGCATGTTTTGAAACTCGATCAGGTACAGGACAGTCAGCTGATTACAGAAATCATAAAGTGTTACTAGTTAAAGAATTAAATATTGATTAAAAAACAAGAGAGATGAAATTCGACAAATTTGAATGTTTTGTGTTTGAGATTTGCTTCAAAGTGCAGTGGTGGAATGTACAGTACATTTACTCACTGTACTCAAGTACAAATGTTGAGGTACTTGTACTTTATTTGAGTCTCCTCTTTTGAGGCTACTTTCTACTTCTACTCCGCTACATTTCAGAGAGTAATACTGCTACTTTTTACTCCACTACATTCATCTGACAGCTTACTAGTTAATTCACAAATTCAGATTTTTGCACAAAAAAAAAAAAAAGTAGTTTAATAAAATCTGATGTTTTATTATAAATGAAACAGTCCAGCTTAAATGATTAGACAATTAAACACTTAGTTCATTGAAAGAACTGTTTGGATAGTTTCCAGTTTCTAAAATGTGAGGGTTTTTCTGCATTGAGTACTTTTACTTTTAAAAGTGCCATATGAGTTCCTACATGGTTTCAGCGCAATTTCATTATTGTCTCAAATCGTAGACATCTCTCCTTGATCCGCTAGCTGCCTGCCCCCCTGAATACACTGTGATAAAGCCCGGTCTCGGAAGACAACACAGGGGTCTGTTGAAACAAAATATAGGTCCATGGTTCAAGGTTACATTTATAGGCTCAGACCTTATCGCCAGCTGCACTTTGTCAACTTCTCTTCAAGTTCTCTTCAAAAGTATGAAAAAGTCCCAGAAGGAGGTCTCACGCAGAGTCAGAATCACATGTGAAAAATAAGTTTTAATGTGCAAGAAAGATAACACAGAAAAACCCAGAGCAAGTACTGGTAAGCTTGCTAAAGATTCCTTTGTCTAGCTTCGCCTTATATCATCCAAAAGAGTGACCCTCCTCCTGAGGAGCGCTCCAATGATCGCCTTCAGATCACTCTTAAGAAATTATCTAAAAGACGTGTTCTTCGATTTCTGGAGGAGGAAGGAGAGGCTTGGGTCGAATTGAAAGTTAAGCAAGAGGTTTAATAAAACAACACGGTGAAAACGACAGTCAAAACACAATTAAACATAAAACACGAAACACTGCCAGCAGCAGACTGCAAACATGATTCCCCTTGTGGGGACACAGATTGCAGCCATGCAACATGACAAAACAATACACTGTAACCAGCGGACTACAGCAGCTTCCCCTTGCGGGGTCACAGGCTGTAGTCCCGTGACATGACAAAACAAATGTTACACTGCAGCTGACAGCAGACTGAATCCATGAATCTCCTTGTGGAGTCACATCGAAACAGACATTCTCCGGATCACACATTTATTCCCTACACCTGGGTGGTTCCTCAAATGAAATCTTCCCCTATTGGTCAGATGTCTCTCAAAAGAAAAGTGTACGTTCCCAATCAATCCAACTATATGAATACACATTCATTGTTCTAATCACGTCTAGCTCAACAGGGGATGGCTCCCCAAAAAGAGACAACAGTTACCTTTCCTGTGGGGACAATGAGTCTCCTACAGTATGCTAAATAACAGCCATGACCTAATTCATTCTTTAGAAGCTAAGTTTTGGGTGAGACAGTCAAATGCTGATTAGTGTGGTGTGATGCAATCGGTTGATTCAGTGCTTCCTCCAGCTACAGTGTTCATTCAACTAAAAAGGACATTTTTATCAGACATTACCAATGTTTTAACTTTTTTAAACCTAACATCAAACGTGTAAAACTTCAATTGGCTACTTTTGAGGCCTAAGACCAACTTTTTTGGGGATTTTTACACTAGATGAAGTCATTTAGCTGATCTTGCATTTTGAACGCCTACGCTTAAAGTGATGGTTCGGAGTAATTTCACCCTAGGCTCCTTTGCACCATGACCTTGAGCCAAACGCCCCCCCAGTAGCTTTTTTCACTTGGGTCGAACACTGGGAGAGTTAGCATAGAGTAGCGTTATCAGCTGAATAGCTTAGCGCAGGGGCTAATGGATCCGAAGTGTCTCTTAACATTACCCCACTAATAATGCCCGAAATGATACCAAATGTCTACAGTAGTACAAATAGGTTATGCACTCATAAAACGATGGATTGTAAAGTTTGTAAGTACACCAGAAGTGTATGTAAATAACACTTGCCTGCTGGCTTCTGCTCTCTGCTGCTGCTGTTGCTGCTGTAAGACGAGTGCTTAGGGACGTCTACAAATTACAACACCGAAAAGAGATGCAACAAAAATATTTATTAATTTAACTTATTTTTAAGTAAGTGCTGTAGAATAACTAGAAGGAGACAAGTTATAATTGAGGTAAGTTTGGAGATATTACCTTATTTAATCATTAAATTAATAAATATTTTTGTTGCATCTCTTTTCGGTGTTGTAATTTGTAGACAGCCCATAAGCACTCTTACTGCCCGGTAGTAACAGCAACGACAACAAGAACAGCAGAGAGCAGAAGCCAGCAGGCAAGTGTTATTTACATAAACTTCTGGTGTACTTACAGACTTTACAATCCATCGTTTTATGAGTGCATAACCTATATGTACTAGTGTAGACGTTTGGTATCATTTCGGGCATTATTAGTGGGGTAATGTTAAGAGACACTTCGGATCCATTAGCCCCTGCGCTAAGCTATTCAGCTGATAACGCTACTCTACGCTAACTCTCCCAAAGTTCGACCCAGGTGAAAAAAGCTTCTGGGGGAGTGTTTGGCTCGAGGTCATGGTGCAAAGGACCCTAGGGTGAAATTACTCCGAACCATCACTTTAAGGCGTTGGCTTGGTGCCCGCCATACCTTTTGCGGCTATACAGCGGCAGGCCATCCGTGGCTGTTGCGGCTGCATAGCGGCAACTCAGGACTGTACGAGGGGGGAGATTCTATGTGTAGCAGTGAGGAAGGCAGCACTAGGAGAGAGAAAGTCTGTGACTCCCACCAGGCAGACACATTGACATTACTGGGAAAAAAAAGCATTGCACGCGGGACGCTATCCCCGCTTGACACTGTACTTGATCATAAAGGTTTTATTACATCAAGTTTCCAGCATCAATGACGAGTCCCACAGAACCCGGAGAGACAAAGCCAATATGCACTCTGACTTGCTGCAGCACGAACATGGTTTATAAGGGGTACGTTTAGGTAACATGTTAGATAAAGTAAACAGTTGTGAGTTGGCACAAGTTAAGGTCTGAGTCCCTTTGAGGTCAGAGTCTCTTTTGGGGTTGGGCTCCAACACTACTCATAAAATCATTAATCTCACTCAGTCACCTAATCACAGAATCAAATAGGACATCCTCTTCAACACATCACTCTGCTGAGAGGAAAATCATTGAACTTACATCCCTAACACAGTGCTCATGATTTCTCAGCATATTTGAGCTTTATACAGACCTTATATGGCCACATACCACAATGGTAACTGAGCCTGTGAACCTAACCTGGTCGGGAGCAGGTTTTCTTCAAGAAACCTCAAGTTTCTCTCAGTCTCCTCCCTCTCAGAGGGAAGAAACTCATTTCCTCATTCATTCATTCAGTCTGTATCAGGCGCATTTTAATGCAGTTTTAGCTGCATGAATAAAAAAAAAACGTATTGGTTTATATTAAGCAGATTATAAAACTTTTTTTCCCCAACATGTCATGTCCTTTTGTCGACGATCCTGTTGATGAAAAAGCTGTATTAATTCACAGAGAGTTTATGAGTTTATGATACGGAGTCCCGACTATAGATGTATTTTCATTTCCACATAACCGATTTGAGAGGTATTTTTTTATCACAGTCCATTAGATATGTAGATACCTTATCCGTCCTCATATCACTAACATCAACCATCGTGGACAGGCTTTAACATCCCAGCAGATTCTTTGTATTGCCTTACGTTTTTTTGCAAACAGCAGTTTTCTTTACAACAGCTGTATCGGATCATACCGTAATAGTAAAGCCACTGTATGCGGAGCAATCAGAAAAGTGTGACTTGCTCTGAAACTTTTGTAGTGTTCCCTGGACAGTAGAGCCATTAAAAAGAAATACATCATTATACATTATAGTTCTGTTAATGATCATGGTGCTGCAGCCTCAGAATGGGATTAGTATAGTTTACTTTTTTGCCTGCAGGATTGCACCTAAATGAAATTATAGGTGTAATACAATTCCAGTTTTCACCAATAATATTATAAGTTTACTGTGATTAAATATGAAATTAATACACTGTGAATGCGTACGCATTGACTCGAGCAGCAATTTTCTCCCACACCAATTCTCTCTCTTTTGCAGCAACAACCGCTGTCTTGCTTTTTTACGCTCGTAACCCTGAGTGAACATACTCCGAGTTGATTGAACCAACTCAGAACAGCTGTTCTGGAACCGAAAACTCAAGAGTTTCCCAACTCGGGGTAAATCAACTCAGACATCAGGGTTAGACTCAGAGTTTGTTAAACCACCTACCTGGAACGGACCCCTGGGGTGGCAGGGAGCTGGCTGGCTGGAGAATACTAGGCAGAGTGGAATACTAGGCCTGGGAAATCAGTAATATGAAAGGCCTATGCAGCGTGGCAAATTTTTAGCGCTGAGTAAACAAAACAATAACCGGTAAGTCGACTAGACAAGGCAGAGATCAGAATAATAGAGCGCTACCGAAACATGACAGAATTATCTGGCAGAGGAGTGGAGTGAAGACCAGGCTTATGGAGAGAGTGATGAGGGGAGTGGATACAGGTGGGCCTCGTCAGCTGCCTGGAGAAGCCAGCTACGCCCCCTACCATACACATGCCCTGCAGAGAGGACAGGAGAAAAGGCACAAACACAAAAAAAAGCCACCAACAAAACCAGAACCAAACACAGGATTATAACAATTTTCGATGCAAGACTCTTACTTGTAACAGAGTATTTTATACATTGTGGTGTTAGTACTTTTAGTAAAGGATCTGAATACTTCTTCCACCACTTGAGTGTGTGATGGTGAACAGACAGGAGCGAGCCTATATGTTCCCACAGCCCTATGTTCCCACATTTCTATGATTTTCTTTCCAAAATTAGGCCCTATGTTCCCACTATTTCATGAATGTGTATCAGATTTTATCCCCATTTCTCCAAATTTGGTAGCCAATTACACCCAACCTATTATCCCCTAACCCTAACCCCCTAACCCTACTAGCCCTAACCCTGTGGGGACATAGGGCCTAATTTTAAGAAAAATCTTAGAAATGCGGGAACATAGGGCCTAATTTTCTGTGAAAAAAATTCATAGAAATGTGGGAGCATTGGGCTGTGGGAACATAGGCCTGACGACAACAGACTGAACTTTTGGCTTCAGCAGCTGATCTTTAGCCAGTGTTTCTGTTTCCAGGAGAGTTCACAGAGTTCAATCAACTCGGTGTAGGTTCACCCAGGGTTAAGGGCGTGCACCACCACACAAAAGGCAGCATTAATGGAGCACTGATACCACGATTCACCATGGCAACAAGCAACAAAACTCGGTCGGCATACTTTACGCCTCTGGAACTGGAAATACTCATGCAGGCATACAGCGAATATAAGCCTGTAATTTGCAAAAAGAGCACAACAGCTGCTGCAGCAAAAGAGAGAGAAACGGCGTGGATGAAAATTGCTGCTCGGGTCAACGCATAAGTTCCAATATAGTGTTGTCATTTCATATTTAATTTACGCAATCATTTTAATTTATACTTTTTATTAATTCCCAGTGGGGAAATTACATTTTTTGTTGTTTGTTAGAACACATACTACACACAGGCCTGAAATACACACATATGCTCATATTTAATCACAAATATAACATTACTGATAAAAACTGGTGGAATGGTATTGAACCTATAATCTATTTTATTTAGGTGCAATCCTGCGGGTGAAAAACGCTTGTGGAAGCAACTGAAAATGAAGTATAAGAACATAGTTCAAACAGGTAAGACTTAAGTGTAGTAGGATCATGACTGTACCTCATTTGAATCAGATTTTAAATATGAGAGTAAATATTCATTGGCAATTTGAATGTGCTGTAGTTTATCCCCAACTAATGTTCACATACATAGATGTCCTCTCACCCATCCTCCTTTGTTAATTAAAAGGCTTATAATAATAGGCTTATATTTATCTTCTTTTATGCCTATATATATTTTAGAGATATATTATTCCCCCTTCATGGGTTTTCATTTGTCCCAACAGATTCTGATGGTGTTCCCACACTTGTGGACCCTCATGTTCAGTTGTACATTTTTACTCCCTAACTTGTACATTAACTTTATCTATATTTGTTGAATCAGTTGTACATTTTATTTCCAAATTGTATATATTTTAAATATTGCTCGTCCAACAATACCATTTCAAGGTCAATTTTCTGCATTTCTTTTACAGGTCCTTAACATAAAATCATGACATTAAAAAAGAAATTATACAGTTGAACATTATTTCCACAGAAAGAACCTCTGGCAGTTGCTGAATATCCAATCAAACATGTTACACGTGATACCGGGTTGATACCACATGGCAGTGATAAGAATTGTGAATATGGAGATGACTCTCAGTAACACAGTGGTGACATCCTACTTCTGTAGGCCTCTCTGGATCCCTTTCTGTGGCAGCAGACAATTGGCGTTTTTCCATTACATGGTACCTGCTTGCCTCGCCTCGACTCTACTCGCCTCGCTGTGCGTCCATTTTCCATTGCAGATTTTAGTATTGCCTCAGCGTGGCTGGTCGTCTTAGCGACTGCCGTGGGCGTGGCTTAGTAGCTTGTTTTTTCCCATTGACATATCCCCGACGCATTTCCTGGTTCTCCGTCTCCGTAAACAACATGATATCAAAGAGATAATTAATGTTTACTGCTCCAGATTTCCCACCGTGGTCACATATATATGACTCTAGAGTCGCTACTCGCTTTGTTTCTCTCACATATATATGACTCTAGAGTCGCTACTACCATGGGAGATAATCGCCCGTCACTCTCTCACTTCTCCCTCGCTCACTAGCTCCCCACACACACACATACGGCGACTCGACACACACACATCACACATGCACACACCAGCGCACCAGTATAACCATCAGGCCACTTGTATGCTACGGAGAAAGCTCTGCGGGGAGCCTCCGGCAGCAAAAGTGACGCTTCTTTCCTACCAATTAGTTCGCCTCAGCTCGCTTGGAACCTCGACTGAGCAGGTACTAAAAAAAGTACCTGTTAGCAGGTACCAGGTACTTTTTTTCGTAATGGAAAACCAAAAAAGGCGAGTGGAGGCGAGGCGAGTAGTTACCATGTAATGGAAAAGCGCCAAATGTGTCCTCTTCATCAGTTTCCTCCTGTGAAGATGAGCATTGTTTCGTTAGACTTTAAACTACCTGCATCATTAAAGTGATGGTTCGGAGTAATTTCACCCTGGGCCCACCCATTTTAGGTCCGGGCCCGCCCATTTTGACCTACAAAAGTAGGATGTCACCACTGGGTTACTGATAGTCATCTCCATATTCACAATTCTTTTCACTGCCGTGTGGTATCAGCCCAGTATCACGTGGGACATGTTTGACTGGATATTCTACTTTTTAACAGAACATGACTGGGCAACAGGAGGAGGGCCCATCAACTTCAACAGCACAGATGAACACAGCGAGAGGTGCAGCAACTGCCAGAGGTTCTTCCTGTGGAAATAATGTTCAACTGTAGGATTTCTTTTTTAAATGTCATGATTTTATGTATTCCCAGTTACCTGTGAAGGACCTGTAAAAAAAATGCATAAAAAAAATCCGACCTTGAAATGGTGTTGTTGGACCAGTTAGACAAGTTAGAGGAGGGTCCATGGTCACAAGTGACTTGTGTTAATTATTGGAACAATATATAAAAAAAAAAAACTAACCGCAGCTTTTATGTTTTTAGGAAATAAAGAATACAAAATAACATTTCAATTATTTTTTCACTTTTTCAATGAAATGTTTTTCATTAAAATGTCTTAGTACATGTTGCATCTGCATCTCATTTTTTTTTTTGTGGCTTTTTTTTTGGACTGGATCGAAATCTGGGAGGGGCCGGATTTGGCCTGCGGGCCTTGAGTTTGACACATGTACTGTAGAAGGACAAAGTGGCAGCAGGACAGTCCAAGGTTTAATAAAAACTGTCACATCATCTTATCCTCAGTAACTGGAAAGGCCAGACCTGAATAGACCTGAATAGAGTGGTAGAACTGTAACAATTTCAAATGTTGCTGTACAATTAATTGTCTCAGAAATAATTGCTTGATTACCAATATAACTGTCTCTTTCAGTCCCCCCCAAAAAAAAAAAAATGGTGTATTTATTTTTCAACAAATAAAGGTTTGAATGAATCCCAGGATACATCTTTTAATTATATATCACGGTTATGTGACCCAGATAATGTAATAACACCGGTACACAGTTTAAGTAAACCACGCCTCTTCATTATCATAAATATTATCATTTTATAAACCATACGCATTCGAACTTCTGGGATCAATTACTGTATATTTTTTAAAAGTAAGTGCTGTAGTACAACTAGCGGGAGAAAAGTTATAATTGAGGTAAGTTTGGAGACACTACCTTATTTAAGTAATGGAGGAATTGATCCCAGAAGTTCGAATCTGTGAATATCTTTCTAACTTTGCTCGCGTTTATAAAACTGAGAGCACGGATTATGAATCAGAGGGAACGGATTTTTATTCTGTGCACACGGTTTAGTTTTTTTTTCTCAGCTGACCCCAGGGGGGCTCCGCAGGCATTTCTTTAAACCAATCACAATCGTCTTTGGGCGGTGCTAGACACCGGACAGAGAAGCTGTGCCTCTGCCAAATACCCATAGGAAGGAACTTGTTTTAGTGGAACATGTGTACTTTCGAAGGTTGTTTTAGTCGTGCAACAGAAACCTCAGATTGGACAGATAGTCTAGCTAGCTGTCTGGATTCACCCTGCGGAGATCTGAGGAGCAACTCCACTGGAGTTTAAAACGCTATCACACAGAAAGAGTGAAACAGTGATGTCATTAATTTGTCATCTTTATTGCCCATCGGAATAGGATTAGTATGTACATCTATGTCTGAATAGTATTTAAATGTAGGTTTACTTTTTGCATATCACATGACCTCCGACCACGTGATTGGATGAAAACAGATAAGGGTCATGGGTCACTGCAATCAAATACACCTGATGAAGGCCAGACTGGGGGCCGAGTGGCGTGTGCCTTATTTGCACTATTAAAGTATTTTTCCGGAGCATTAACCCTTGCGTCGTCTACCAAAAATATTGAATAAAGCGTCCAAAGTGTAAAAAAAAAAATAAGACACTAAAACTTGTTTTAGTGTCAAATGTTCAGTTTTGACCCTGGAGGAGGAGGACGACAACAAGTGCATGGTCCAATGGAAGACAGGACAAGGGCCAAGCTGTTTTGCGGACTTTGCCTTCTTTATTCATCACTACTGAATAGACATGAGGAACTCTTTGACATGAGTGGATTTACCAATGTGTACCTTCAAACTTAATGAATGGTTAGCATTTATAACTGCGGACTTGATGGCTTATTAGAGCACGTAAGCATCTATTAACTGCTAGCTTGGCAACGCAAACCCTGTTCTTATTAATGGCTTAGTCACTTACAGCATCAGGCTTGTTAAGTTAACTACAGCTACACTGGTTACACTTTACTTGAAGGTATCTACATAAGAGTGACATGACACTGTCATTATGTCATAAACATTTATGACTGTTTATAATGTTAATGACATGTTTATGACAGCGTCACTGTTGCGTAGATACCTTCAAGTGTAACCCTAAATTCTTAATTATGGGTAAGAAAAGTAGGTATCATGACGAGTGAATTTCAAAGTCCATCTTATCAGTCCCTCTAGAAAAACGCGATTATCCGATCGCATAATTCAATGCATAATCGGCCAAAGCCCGCATATTTACGCCGCACTTTTGCCGCATAAACTGCAGATTTCCGCGCAAAATATGCGGGGCTTGCATGATTTCATAATCCCCGCATTTTCGTTGCAAGAAAGTCACAAACATCAATGTTGCGTTTGCTTCACACAAGAGCAGCCATTTTCCCCTGTTGCCATGGGAACGTTATGAAGTGACGTAATTACGCTACGTGAACATCATCGAAAAGCAAGGGGTTTGGGGGAATCACTTTTTTTCCCTCTTTTTCATCAAACCACAGTTTTCGCAAGTTCCCGCAATTTCCTCGCATAAAATTGCATAAATATCCCGCATATTCCATCGCATTTTTTAAGAAAACGTGCCGCATAATCAAGGATTTTTGCCCGCAACAATCACAAAAAAACGCCGCATTTTTCTGGAAGGACCGAAGTCTGATGTTATCTTATCAAGAAGTATGAATAATGGGGAGCCTGGATAGCTCAGCTGGTACAGCATGCACCCCGCGTGCAAAGGCTCAGTCCTTGTCCCAGCGGCCGCGGGTTCGACTCTGACCTGCGGCCCCTCTGCTGCATGTCGCTCTCCCTCTCTCTCCCATTTCACATCGTCAGCTGTCCTGTATAATAACCGTCTAAAAGTGCCCCAAAAATGAAATATAAATAACACGTGAGTTAATGTCGAATGAAGACAGACCAATAGCGCTGAAGCAAATTTCTTTACTGAAACAAATCAATGAGTTTTTTTTTTTTTTTTTTTTTTACAAATTGAATGATGAATGAACTGGAAGTTCAGTTATACACCAAGAACAGACCGCTCATCTCCTGGGGCAACGGGTAACATCTTAAAATAGACTACATGCCATTTACACTTCACAGGTTTCTGTGAAAATACACATAGAACATGTTTTACAAAACAACGCAATAAAATAGATAAGAACCCCCCTCCTCATGTATAACTCTGTTGATACTTTATGAATAAAATAAATGTATTCTCCACTGGACTAATGAAAGCAGGTCCTTTGAATCTAAACTAGAAAACTAGCGTTCCTCCGTCTGCACTCTCGCAACAACAAGAACAAGTTCACAGGCTTGAGCTCGATCGAGAGGGTGGGGCGCACAATCCGACTTTTTTTTTTCTTTTTTTTTTAAATAAATGTACAATAAACATTTTAAAAAAACAGATTTTTCAAACAAATCAGCAATGGCAGCACACAACTTTTCAAATGTCCCTCGCAAAACTGGACTTAAATAAAAGTGCAATGCACGGCTTTCAGTAGGAGAGTGAGGAAACGAGTGGGTAGACAAAGCGGGATTATAAAAATCTGAATGCTTTCTTGAAAATGCATCTATATACCGTAGAAAAAATAGAACATACATCATGAAACTCAATACCTCCGCAGCGTTATTGCAGACTCGTGTCAGCAATGCAGTGGTTACTTTCTCAAAGCACCGTTATAAATAGGCTGGTAACAACAAGCTATATTCCGTTTTACTAAATTCATATAAAGGAATGCAGTTCATAGTTATAGTTTAGGAGGAGGCATAATCACTGCATTAAATGGCATTGCGCAAATAAATACTTCATACGTATATTGTTAGTTTTGTATGCATTTGTTGCAACCATGTCGTCTGGAATGCTGGGCTTTCAGTAGAAAGGTTTAAATTGCTCACGGCAAGTTTGCAGCATTCCACTCGTGTGTCCAAAACTATCTCCAAAACTGCATTTCAAACCTCAAATTCATTTTCACACTGAAACGTAATGTCTGCTCAATACATATCTTGGTCACACTTGTTTTTTTTAAACAACAAATGTATGTATAACAGAATAATCGCAACTCTAAGGCCACTCGCATGCTTTTCTAAGAGCTTTAAACTGCAGTTGGAAGCCCGGAGAAAAGCCAGTTAGGCTATGTTCACACTTGGCGTCTTTTTTTGACAGGAAAAAAGTTGAGTAGGGCGCTTTTGTAGTGAAAAAAATTAGAAGCTGGCAGCGTTGTGGTTCCAAAAAGCAGCCGAGAGCGTCTTTTGTTACTATAACAACAGCTACTGCTACAGTATCCTAGAGCGCTATGTGGATCGATTTGTTTCATCTATTGATAACGTTAGATAAAACAAAGCGGTGGAGCGAGATAGAGAAAGAACAGAGAGAGAGAGAGAGAGAGAGAGAGATGCTAACGTTAGATAAAACAAAATGGTTGAGTGAGCTAGAGAAAGAACAGAGAGAGAGAGAGAGAGAGAGAGAGAGAGAGAGAGAGAGAGAGGTGCTAACGTTAGATAAAACAAAGTGGTGGAGCGAGCTAGAGAAAGAACAGAGAGAGAGAGCGGTGCTAACATTAGATAAAACAAAGTGGTGGAGCGAGCTAGAGAAAGAACAGAGAGAGAGAGAGCAGTGCTAACGTTAGAGAAAACAAAGCGGTGGAGCGAGCTAGCGAAAGAACAGAGAGAGAGAGAGAGCGGTGCTAACGTTAGAGAAAACAAAGCGGTGGAGCGAGCTAGAGAAAGAAGAGAGAGAGAGAGAGAGAGTGGTGCTAACGTTAGATAAAACAAAGCCAGGGAGCACCCGGTCATACTGTATAACTCACTGTGCTCAGACTCCATTTTTTCTTGTTGTTATGGAAACGACGGGTCTGGCTACACCGCTTGTCATTGCAAAAAAGTTTTGTTTTTTTTCCAGAAAAGTTGAACTTTTCTCAACTTCAAAAAGATGCTCCGAGCTGCAGAAAAGAAGTCGGTGGATTATAAAACAGACGCTGGCAGCTTAAAAAAAAAAAAGACGCTAAGTGAGAACATAGCCTAAGAAGGACCTTTGAGATCAGTTTATTCTTAGTCTGTTACTAAGGTCACGAATGAATGCCATGCTGCACCAATCCTCATCACAAATGTTTGTCTGGTAACGTTTTAAAAATGGTTTTCTTTTTATTCTACTACTCAAGTACTTTTCTTTTTAAACTTTCGAATATTGATATCCATTTGAAAAAGCTGTCAGTGAATATCTGGTCAGATTTGTGATCTTGTTTACTTACTCTTTGATCAGATAGTTTCTGATAACAACTGAATGTTTAGCCAACTTCGAGGCAAAAACTTATTGTACATCCGTTTGTGTTTCGACAACATTTAAGAACTTTGGCTTTTTTTGTCTTTTTCTTCCACGCACAAAAACCTCAACAATTTTTCGAAGTAATGTATTGAAAAAAAGTGTTGATTAGGTATGGGTACACTTTCAGTAGTTTCAGTAAAAATATTCCACCTGTAACTCCATTGTTTCGCAAAATGGCCGGGCACTTTTTCATGAAGTATCGCAAGTACAAACATTCTGTGCATCATTCCAGGCTATCGGAGGAAAGTAGCTAACTGATACAAAAGGTGAAGTATTCCTATAATTAAAAAGGATAATATCAGCGCAAATTAGTTTTCTGATTAACGCATGTAAAGAGTCTAACCATAACTGTGGCTACTGCAACTCATGTTAACCCTTGTGTTGTCTTAGGGTCAAATTTGACCCGTTTTCTAAATTTCTGTATCAGAAATATGAGTTTCTTTTTAACTACCCAATTGTAATTGGGTGTAAGTGGACCCAAAGAAGAGTAGCTGATGTTCAGCATCAGCTAATGGGGATCCTAATAAAATAAAATTATCCAAAAATAACACGGATGGTTCCATACAACGCACTTCGCAAGTACAACAAAAGATCGGATCTCTACTTAGTTAATTTTACGGTGTTTGATTTTTTTTAGCATTTGAAAAAAAAAAAAAAAATAGTATCCTGACGGAACTTTGACATATACCCTTCTGTGATGATCCTTCCTTTAATAACAGTCTAAATAATTCCTAATTCATGCTTTTTTTTAACTCAAGAATTACATGTAATTTCCTATAAATTACATTTATTGACCATGAATTCCAAAAATAGGTGTAAAACTAGTAATAAGTTGGTGTTAGTGGTGTTTATGCTGTACGTGGGAATGAAAAAAAGTTAAACGTCAACAAATGCACCAAAAAAAGAAAAATGTTGAAAAAAAAGAGACAAAAAGTACAGAAAAGGTGTTCAGTTTTGACCCAGCAAGTGCATGCTCGAATGGAAGAGACAACACAAGGGTTAAAAAAAAAAAAATACTTGTTTCAATGATGTGTGACTTTAAACTTAGAGAAGTTCGTAAAGCCAATACGTATTACGCAATGAAGCTAACTGACGGGCCGAGCGTCAAGCTCTGCTACCAGACACATTCGCTACCTTTTGTGTTGGATACACGAGCGGCCCTATTTCAATATCTAATTTTAAGGAATTCATTATTTTAATTCATGTTATGTTCGCATGGTGCACATTTCTAAATAAAATTGTTTTTTAATGAAATTAGCATAGCGGAACTCGAGCCCGGCAGGCATCAGCGGTAACATCTTAAGTCAAAATGAATCATTTTAGTCCACGTTCAAGCAAAAATGCCAAATATGGACTGCTTCCTGCTTCGCAATGAGAAGCTTGCTGCTTTTCTCAGTTAATATTATTCCAAACAGCATTAACAACTTGAATAATAATGCACAAACATGAATATTTATCATTTCAGCTCAGGAAAATTCTACTGAGCCTTTTTCACTCCTTTCTGACACTGCGACACACTTTCTGACACAGTTATTAAATTAAGAAGTGTGAGAGGGACTGGCATGGCTTGGCAAGGCTTTTACTTTTAAATAATTTATTCAGCCATTTTAGGGCACAATTTAGTACTTTACAAATCTGAAATAAAATAAATCTAAACTACCTTTGAGACCGGTTGGGCTCCGTATCATAGCCACTAACAGCAGCAAGAAATAAATAAAATTACGCTGATATTATCCTTGAAACTTAAACACCTGTGTTGCATATTTATGAAAATGTTTAGTAAAAAATGTATTGAACATTACTGTAATTAAAGTTGAACTCCAACATTGTCTTTTTTTTTATTTTATTTTTTTTACAGGTGCCTTACTATCAAAATGCTACTTTAGTACAAATGTCATTTTTGTCTTACTTCCTACTTTTATGTCCTGCCAGGGCTGGGCATCAGTCCTCTGGAAAAACTGAAAAAAATAAAATACTGCCGTTTCCTGTTTCGCGGTCAGATAAAAGCAAATAGAACTGTCATTGAATGAACAAAGACGGATGAACGAGAAGTAAAAAAAAAAATCGAGAACAGTCCAAAGCGAGTCCAGAAGAAAGTGGTCCGGAGCTACACTCTTGTCAGCGGCTAGCTGCTAGCTGCTAGGTTAAGGTACAGTGAGCACGGGTCAGTCTGTCAGTGCTGGTGCTGTGTGGGTGGGTGGGTGGGTTGGTGGGGTGGGTGGGTGTTACTCCATGATGGCTCTGTAAATCACAGGCTCTATGTAGTCCCCCCTGTAACGTGAGTTGATCACCCTCTGTCTTTTGGACTCCTGGATGATCTCCTTCTCTTCAAAGATGCCGTCGAATCTCATGTCCGACGCTTTGGACTGCGGAGACACACACCAGACTGCATGACAACATGGACACGGCTTTTCAATCGCTTTCTTTTACAAATTTTTAGTTTGGGTTGGGCATCGTTTCGATTTGAACAATTCCGATTCCAATCGGGATCCTTCTTTTTCCATTCCGGTTCTTTGAGGGGCGGAGTTAAACGGCTCGCGTGTTTATTTCACAGATAAGAGGAACATTTTATTTTACTGGTGATATTTACAGCTTGACCTGGCTTTTTCCAACGTCAAATAAAGCCACAAGAGCGCCTCCTACCGTGCTCCATGGTTGCAACACAACAAGCGCCTGGAAGTACGGTGGTCGCTACGGAAACCAAAACTTAGGCCGGCTACACACTGGCTGTGTGGCGTGAACGTGTCAGCTGCGTGGCGTGTCCGTTTTTATGTTACCAGGTTAGAGCTTACACACTGCCTGTGTGACATTCACGTCTCAGCGCCGAAAACGCGCGCGTGCTAGAAACAGGACCGACGCCTATTTTTCACGCGACACGCAACTGCGTTGGAAGCGTTTCCAGGCAAAATAGAATAGGAAAAGATGTTTATATCTCATTTTAACACGAATACATACACATTAATAAACGACATTTTGATGTTTTAAAGTCTCGAGGTTTTGACACAAATGTATATAAAAATATATGAACGTAATTTAAAAAATAATAAATAATTATCCATTTTCAAATATTGCACCTGTCAATACAGAACGAAATACTCTGGAGCCTATTTTGCCGTCAATACTGCCGACGCTGTCTTTGCTGTAATCAAGTCAGAATATATTTATGTTTAACATGGTATTTGATTTTATCAATGGGAAACACACATGTGACAAGGCTAGCAGCAGCAGCGCCGCGTCAGACACGTTTCTGGTGTGCAAAGACATTGAAAACGCCACGCAGCTGCCACACAAGTGACGCATAACCGAAACGCCACGCTCACGCCACGCAGCCAGTGTGCAGCCGGCCTTATGCGTGTTAAATTTGAAAAAAACGATGACCCGATTCAAAACCAAGGTTGCGTCCGAAATCTCATCCTCTGCGTTACATACTCAATATGCATACTATCTTTCAACATACTTTTGTGTGAATAAACAGTAGTGTGGCTCTTTTCGGACACGCACTAAGCTGTCATTTTCAACCTCACTTCCTGAGAGCCTCCTTGCCGTTGGAGACACGTAACCATGGTAACACCTGCCGATCCCCGCTCTAGCGGCATCGCCATGCTTAATTTTCTGAAAGAGGGGAATAACTAGACCAACAGTCGCTTAATTATGTAGAAATGTAATGTTACAGAACTCCTTGGTTGCTGTCCGTTTGTCGGTTACGAACGTTGTCATTGCTACCGCATTGCATTGTGGGATATTTATGCCGGCGTAGCGTCCAGTAATGCATACTGTAACATTTTACCAATAATAGTATGCAATTCATGCATTGGTTTCATACTAAGGTTTTGGACATAATGAAAAAATCTCACATACTGTTTTAGCTACTAAATAGCATGTTAGTGTGGAATTTCGGATGCAGCCTTGTTTATTTCACAGATAAGAGGAACATTTATATTTTGTTTTATTGGTGATTTACAGTTTGACCTGGCTTTTTCAACTTAAAATAAAGCCACACTTTAGAGTGCCGCTTAGTGTGCTCCATGGCTGCTACACAACTAGCGTTGGAAGTACGGTGGTCGCCTCGGAAAAAAACCCAAAACTTGCGCGTGTTAAATTTGGAACCGATGATCAGATTCAAAACCAAATTTCTCCAAACTATTCCACACAATTCCAATAGAAATACGATTCAACTGGAATTTGAATTTTTTTGAAACGATTCCAAGTTGGAACCAGTTCTTGATGCCCAATCCTATTTTTAGTTCCAACTCAAGTCTTTGTTAAATGAAACATACATATATACGGTGGATTAAAGCGTCCATGTGAGTGGTTCGGGTTGCATTTACCAGTCTGGATTTGACTCTTTTGGGGAGTTCCTCATCCAGAGAGTAGACATCATCTCTCTTGGCTGTTAGCTGTGACCCATCCTCGAACTCCACCTACATTCCAGAAATGTAGCAAACAAACGAGTCAGGACACAAATAGAGTAGAGCTGGACCATATGGGGGAAAAAAATCAAATATCACAATATTTTGATGTACATCGATGTCGATATTGCGTCGATATTGTATGGTTGACTATTGGTGCTTTCACAAAACTTTAACACAATGGGAGTTCTGCTAAATGATCACCAATGATGTGGATATAATGACTAAGTGGGTAAAGGCAAATAATAAAACAGCTAGAACAGTCTGATAAGTTTAGAAAATGACATCACTTTACTGTGATGCAGCCTTTAAAAACAGGAAAAGACAACACTTGGGTCATATCACAATGTTACGATATCCAAAATTTAAGATGCTATCTAGCCTCATGTATCGATGACGATATAATACCGATATATTGCCCAGCCCTAAAATTGAGCAGAACTGAGCTGTTTCTAACTGACTTGTAACTTTCTTATCAGTCCCTCCAGAAAAACGCGATTATGCAATCGCATAATTCAATGCATAATCAGCCAAAGTCCGCATATTTATACGGGGCCGCATTTTTTCAAATACGCCGCACTTTCGGCGCATAAATTGCCGATTTCCGCGCAACACATGCAGGGCTTGCATGATTTCATAATCCCTGCATTTTCGTTGCAAAAAAGTCACATAAATCTTAGCAGAAAGTTGAAAAATGTTGCGTTTACTTCACACAAGAGCAGCCATTTTCCCCTGTTGCCATGGGAACATTATGAAGTGAAGTAATTACGTGACGTGAACATCATCGAAAAGCAGGGTGTTGGGGGAATCGCTTTTTTTTCTCTTTTTCATCAAACCGCAGTTTTTGCAAGTTCCCGCAATTTCATCGCATAAAATTGCTTAAATATCCCGCATATTCCATCGCATTTTTTAAGAAAACGTGCCGTATAATCAAGGATTTTTGCCCGCAACAATCACAAACATTTTTCCGGGAAGGACTGTCTTATAATCAATTATAACAATTTATATTGAATTTCACCTTATAAATCACAAAACTGACAGTCACTTTTTAAAAAAATAACTAAAATCACATAACTTCCACAATAGTGGAAAGCAACGTGTTTAATATAACTTTTATATTACTGTGAAGAAACAAAAAATGCTAAGGATACCCCAAGGCCCTGATTAAAATCTGAAAATCTGTTTAGGTTGAGAAGGAGAGTGGTGAAGGGAGTCAAACAGTCACTCTCAGAGTAGAAAAGAATTTTGGCCATAAAATGAGGGGGTTGCCACATTTTGTATCATCTCAACATCTCTTAACTAGGTGAGGGGTCACAGGGGAAGCAAAAACATCCTCTCACTTTCACTTAACATGCGTAAAACTTTGCATGAACGTAAAAAAAATTCAACTAATAAGAAATAAACTGAACAATGTTACACAGACATGTGACTAATAGAAATGGAAAAATGTGTCCCTGAACAAAGGATGGTCTAAATCAAAAGTCACAGTCAGTATCTGGTGTGGCCACCAGCTGCATTAAGTACTGCAGTGCATCTCCTCCTCATGGACTGCAACGGGTTTGCCAGTTCTTTTTGTGAGATGTTACCCCACTCTTCCACCAAGGCACCAGCAAGTTCCCGGACATTTCTGGGAGGCATGGTTCTCGCCCGTACCCTCCGATCCAACAGCTGTTAGATCAGCTGAGAGGCCGGCGTTTCCCAGCATGCCCTGGGTCCGCCTGGCTCTTGCAGAGATTAGCGTTGCCCACGTTTGCATGACGTCAGAGCAAGTCGGGATCAAGTCGGACACAAATCTAACCGGCATGCATTGGGCGGCGATCGCCGGTGATTGATTCTGCGCAGATCTGGCTCATCTTGAACGAGCCTATCATCATGCTGGAGGGTCATGTCAGGATGAGCCTGCAGGAAGGGTACCACATGAGGGAGGAGGAGGTCTTCCCTGTGACTTTTGATTTAAACCATCCTTTGTTCAGGGACACATTGTTTTTCCATTTCTGTTAGTCACATGTCTGTGAAACATTGTTCAGTTTATTTCTTAGTAGTTGAATTTTTTTATGTTCATACAAAGTTTCACGCATGTTAAGTTGGCTGAAAATAAAAGCAGTTGAAAGTGAGAGGACGTTTCTTTTTTTGCTGAGTATATATGTTTATAGATGAAGCAAAGGATCCTGGCCCCAAACCAAGCAGGGAGGGGGGGAGGGGAGGAGGGGACACCCTGGAGTAGAATAGAATATCAGCTGTCTGTACTAGGAAGTCTGGGCCATTCTGCGGAGCCCCAGGGTGAAGTAGGGTCCTGACTGACCAATCGGACCACATCATTACCTTTGAACTTAAAAGGTATTTTCAGTATTTAGGGTAAGGATCTTCAACAGGGGTCCGCAGAGTCAATGCAGGGGAGGGCATCCAAATTATTGTTAGAGCCCCCATGAGGAATTCTAAGTAATGACAACAACACTGTCGGCGCGTCCACATGATACAAGCCTTCCGTGACGCAGTTGCTAGTAGCCAAGGAGGACAAGGAGGATGGAAAAAAAACATGATGGACTCTTCAGAAGACAATCTTCAGACACAGTCTTCTGAACACAGTCATACTGAGAAATACAGAGAGAGTTGTGTGGAGCTGATAGTCTAAATTAGCTTTGTAGCAACTCATTTGGCGATGGCTTTAATGTAACAGACGATCATTAATATCAAAAAGTTACGCACTAAAGTTTTTTTTTTTTTTTTTAAAAGACCCCTGCTATAGGACAAATGTTCAGCATCAGTAAGTGTCCACTAAAAGTGCTTTTTTTGTCACTGACAGGCTCAGATTATTAATCTAAGTGTCTGACAACTTTATGGAAAGGATCCCTACAGAGATAGACCTTTTTCAAAATGATTTTACCCATATTTGGCCTTTAACAAATATTGCGCTAGCCCACATAGGCTACATTTATAGATCTAATATTAAAATCTACTTACAATAAACAGAAAGAATTATTTTGGGAATAGCCAGTTCCAAAACCAAATATTCTCAAAAAGAGAAATCGTTAATATCTTAAAATGATTAATTAAATGTAGACACTTGTTTTATTCACTCTGTTATAATTATTTTTCAGTGTACACTTCCACACAAAAGTTTACATAAATAATGCAATATGTCACAACAAAACATATTCCACGATCAAAAGAAGCAGGGAGAAAAATCTTATATTACCTGCCCGATCTTTTGCCAATTGTAATTTTTAGGTTCAAATTGTTAGTGTATTGTGCTATTAATTACAGCGAATCAAACTGTCAAGTGACACAAAACAAACACACACGCAAACAGGAAATCTTACCAGGTACATGTGGATGGCATGCGCTGCCACAAATTTGGCCCCGTACACCAGGCCGTCTGTCCACCGCACCTGAACCACTTCACCCGGGGGTGGGGGTCCGAGCTGAGCACAGTCTCGGCTCTAAAACATAAAAACACACACGACAAAGTTCTGAGCCAACTGAACACAGGCATAGATTTTACCCCTATGTTGACTGCTTTAGCCTGGGGGGGATACTTTTGAAGTGGATATATTATGATTATAATGTCTACAATGTTATAATGTCGGATTTTCATGTTAGACATCAAATATTTAGGTAAACCTATTTGAGATAAATCCCTGTGAGCTTAAATGTTCAGATTTCCAACTTTTCTGAACAATCCGGTACAGTTCAGGTCATCTGCTCCAGGCAGGAACTACTTTAAGCTACTGCGGTGTCAACATTATTGCATGTAGCTACATGCTAACGGCAGTAAAAGATGTCATCTTGGCTGCCCGTGTTGTTAAATTCCCCCCAATTCCGGGTCACATTACTCCTGAAACATTTCTGGTTGTGGAGTATTTGGTTTTAAAGCCTTTATCTACAATTTTTGAGTGTAGAAATTGCTGCTATATTCTATTAGTGTCTACTGCTAACTATAGTAGCTACATGCTAACCGCAGTAAAAGATGTCATCTTGGCTGCCAATGATGTTAAATTCTCCCCAATCTTGGGTTGCATTACTGCTGAAACATGTCCAATTGTGTAGTGTTTGGTTCAGAAGCCTTTATCTTTATCTGTAGAAAGTGCTGCTTAGTTCCATTACAATCCAACGTTAGCCTAGTGCTACATATTAAATAGCTGCAATGGTGGCAGTTTCTCCCCAATTTTGGAGTTACTGCTGGACAGTTGTGTAATATTTGGTTTAGAAGCCTTTATTGGTGATTTTTCACGGAACAAAGTCCTGCTATATACTCCATTGCAGTAGCTCCAGGTTCAACTAGTGAAACAAAAACAGACAGAGGGTAAATACAGGAGCAGCAGCCAAAGGATAAAGTGTTTTTTGAACATTAAAGCATGTAAACATTTCCTAGTAGAATCCAAAATACAAGTATGAACCTGAAAATGCTATATAACAGTCCCCCTTTAAAGCTGGTTCACCTGTTACTCGCAACGCCACATTACATCACTTCCAGCAAACTTCAACGTTCTCTTCACCTGTTCTGACTTTAGCAGTTTAGACAACACACTAGACCAGGGATGTCAAACTTAGTTTCACTAAGGGCCACACTGAAAAATTAGGGCAACGTCAAGGGCCAGACATGTTTAGCTTATTGACATGCTTTTATTTAAGTAAAATATCTATCTAATATTTTTAGAGTTTAGAAAAATCAATCAAAACAAAGGTTACATTTTTAAAAGCAGGCTACCACACAGCTGACTCACAGCAAGCTGTTTCACAGCCTGAATATGAATACCTCTGCCTTTGTGGGAATTCCTGAGTCTTTCAGAGCAGTCAAATTCTGCTATGAATTCTCCATGTTATTGAAAATAGTTTCATATCATTTTGATCTGGTGCACAACTAGGCAGGCCAAAATTGACTGGGGCTGGATCAAAATTTGCAGGGGGGCCGGAGGTGGCCTGTGGGCTTTGAGTTTGACACATTAGCACTAGACTGTCCTGCTGTTACAGACGTCAACTAACCACAGACAGTTGTCTCGCTCAAGGACTCACAGGAATGCTCAGCTGCAGTTCACGGCAGTGCGTCTTTTGCAAAATGAATATAGGTGAAACACAATGTATATTTAGTGTTATATTTGGCATAACATTTTTAAAAAACAAGATTAAGATAAACCAGTGAACCTACCACGATGTCTTCGGGGAAGAGATTGTCGCTGAAGGAACCGTCATCAAAGTTGACTTCGTAGAACGTCTCTTTAGACAGCTGCACCACGTCACACTGGTAGTAGCGGCCATTCTTGTGCTTGCATATCACCTTCTGTCCCACAGTCAGCTCCTGCATGGCTGCTTTATTGCGCTGTCAAAGGAGATTCAGGAAAACTATTTTTTTTATGACTTAATAATGTTGACACTGCTTCAGTAGTCCCTTATAATTTGGGACAATTTAATGTAAAACCTAGTTCAGAACAAAGATTTGACAATTCACGACAAGACAAAACCGCTTTAAAACGTTGCGCGGAAAGGTTGGTTGCCCGTCTCAGCTTAACTCAAGCCAGCTGATGGTGTCACCTGGGATTTGGCTTGTCAAGTCGCCAGTGGCTAGGTTTAGAACGTAAGGGCCGTCACCTGTTTCAACAGCCAATCAGCTCGTAGCAAAGTCAGCTGGTCAAGTCACTTACAAACGGTTGCAAACTGGTCAAAGTGGCAGTTTTGGACAGAGGTAGTCTATATCGATGACGTTCCATTTCCAGGATTGTTCAGGTGCCACCGGAAATTCCGCTAGATGTCCCTCTTTTCTGCCGGATGTCCCCTTAACCTTCCTCTTTCTTTGTGTTGGTGTTCTAAACTAAACAGTTCTAAAGATCTCGGCAGGGTAAATCCACACAGCTAGCTAGTCTATCTGTCCAATCTGAGTTTTCTGTTGCACGACTAAAACAACCTTTAAACGTACACCAACGTATGAATGTTCGACCACAACAAGTTCCTTCCTGAGGCTATTTTGCAGAGCCACCGTAATTTTTTCCGGGGCTTAGCACCAAGACGATTGCGATTGGTCCAAAGACATGGCAATAAACCAGAGCATGTTTTTTACCAAAGTAGTGAATCAGAGAACTAAAACGCTGTTTCAACATTACTAGAAATGCAGCTGTAGCAATTATTTTACTATAACTATTGTCATTCGTATTTTTAGACGCTACAAAAGAAATTCAGCCACAAAAATGCTTGTAAAGTTGGAAGTTAGGACGGAAGTACAGAGAACCGTTGCTATGGAGATTTTACACCGCCTCCTCTAGCCGCATTGGTGTAAAACTGACAGCTTTCAGCACGCTGCAGACTGGCGCATTGCAAATAGTTTGCAAATCTTTGGTCTGAACTAGGGGTGTAAGAATAAATTGATACACTTGAACGTCGCGATATTTTATTTTGCAATACTATTTAGATTTTCAAAAACACAATATTGATTATTTTTTTATATTAAATATATATATATATATATATATATATATATATATATATATATATATATATATTATATTTATTTTTTATTTTATGTTCAAAAATATTCATGTAAGACAGTGGTTCACGTTTTATGTTGTGTTTAAACCCCGTACCGCTAGATGGCTATGCTGAGACGCACCACTAGTGTCCTTGCCTAACAGTGCCTAACAGTGCCTGACTTTTTGCTAGAAGCTAACAATGTAGCTATGGCTGAACTTTGGCCTACTTTAGCATATAAAAATTTGCTCACTAAGAACCTGTGGATCACAATCCCAAACTGGCAGTTTGATTTTCTGTGTACTGAATTGACTTTTATGCAGATCATGTCTTTTTTAAATATTAGTTTTTCTAAAATGATGATACTATAAAAGAATCCCAATATATCGCCTTACGCACAGTATCGAAATATATTTCAATATATTGAATTGTGACCCATGTATCGTGATACGTATCGTATCGCCAGATTCTTGCCAATACACAGTAGAGATGCACCGATAGACCGGCCGGTGACCGGAATTGGCCGGTTTTCGTGTGCTCGGCCTTGACCAGCGACCGGCAGGTCAGTCTGACATATGCCGATTTTATGCCGGTCAGCGCTACAATTAACTGACAACATAAGTTATAAGAGTTACAGTTCTCAGGGACGCATGCGCACACACATGGACGCGACAGCAAAGCAGTCTCTTTTTCCTTTCTCTCAACTTTTCCACCGTGTGTCGCGCGTGTCCGCGCTATTCTCGTTATCTTCAGCATGTGTGCAGAAGATAACAAGTTTGCAATATGCAACACCTGCAAGGAAAAAGTAGGGCGTGGAGGGATGCTAAAATCGGTATCGGCTGGCCTAACTCAATGAAAATCGGAAATCGGAATCGGCCTAGAAAGTTGTAATCGGTGCATCTCCAATACACAGCCCTAGTCTGAACACACACAAAGTCCCAGTGAAATGAAAAAAATTCTACCACTTCCTAAGAAACCCAAACCCGTTGGACTGAACGATTTAAGACCAGTGGCACTCACTTCTGTTCCTATGAAGTGCTTTGAGCGGATCATTTTAATTCGTCTCAAAATACAAACCCAAGCTCACATGGACACATTACAGTTTGCTTACAGAGAGAAAAAGGGGAGTGGAAGATGCTTTCACAACCCTCCTGAATGGAATTTACAAGCACCTTGAAACACCTGCCTGTCACGTACGCATCCTGTTGGCAGACTTCTCTTCAGATTTCAACACCATCCAGTCACACATAGAGAAGCTGACAAACGTGTGTAAACCTCACTCTTGTAAAGTGGATTCAGGACTTTTTAACAGGCAGACAACAGTATGTGAGGGCGGGTCACAGTGAGTCAAGAACCATCATGACAAACACGGGAGTGCCACAAGGATGTGTTTCATCACCATTCTTATTTATTTTATGCTAGCTTGGCAACGCAAACCCTGTTCTTATTAATGGCTTAGTCTCTTACAGCATCAAGCTTGTTAAGTTAACTACAGCATCTAAATTTCGTAACACTTTACTTGAAGGTATCTACATAAGAGTGACATGACACTGTCATTATGGCGTTATGTCATAAACATTTATGACTGTTTAAAATGTTAATGACACGTTCATGACAGCGTCACTGTTACGTAGATACCTTCAAGTAAAGTGTAACCCTAAATTCTTAATTATGGGTAAGAGAAGTAGGTATCATGACGAATGAATTTCAAAGTCCATCTTATTAGTCCCTCCAGAAAAACGCGATTATCCGATCGCATAATTCAATGCATAATCAGCCAAAGACCGCATATTTATGCGGGGGCCGCAGTTTTTCAAATATGCCACATTTTTGCCGCATAAATTGCCGATTTCCGCCCAAAATATGCGGGGCTTGCATGATTTCATAATCCCCGCATTTTCGTTATAAGTAAAGTACGTAATATGTCACATATATCTTAGCAGAAAGTTGAAAAATGTTGCGTTTACTTCACACAAGAGCAGCCATTTTCCCCTGTTGCCATGGGAACGTTATGAAGTGATGTAATTACACAACGTAAACCTCATCGAAAAGCAGGGTGTTTGGAGAATAACTTTTTTTCTCTTTTTCATCAAACCGCAGTTTATGCAAGTTCCTGCAATTTTTGCCCCGCAATTTCATCGCTTAAAATTGCATAAATATCCCGCATATTCCATCGCATTTTTTAAGAAAACGTGCCGCATAATCAAGTATTTTTGCCCGCAACAATCACAAAAAAACTCCAAATTTTTCTGGAAGGGCTGACTGTATACTAATGATTGTGTCTGCCACCATTCCAAATGCTCACTGATTAAGTTTGCAGATGATGCTGCCCTATTCGGTTTTTTAACAGACAATGAACAGGACTACAGGACTGAGGTTGACTACTTTCATGAATGGTGCAATCAAAACTCACTAATTTCAAACATTTCAAAAACAAAAGAAATGGTGATTGATTTCAGGAGACTTTCTGTCCAGAACAGGAACATGCTGGACAAGGTGACCAAAATGGGCAGGAAAATTACTGGATCCGATGTTAAAAGCATCGCCAACCTCACAAAACAGTATACCCTCAATCTGGCCCTGAGGATGCTGGATGATCCATCCCACCCACTTTGCTCAGAGTTTTCCCCCCCCTCCTCTCTGGACGTAGATTTCGAATGCCCCTAACAAAAACCAAACGTGCCATTACATCGTTTGTGCCGAGGAGCATTCAGTTACTCAACAGATCAGACACAAACACATAGACATTTTGTAATGTGTACTATTGATTATTTATTTATTTATTAAGTCATCTTAGCTACTGGATTGCATGTCACCACCACTGCTGCGTTGTTGTTGTTTATGTTCCGTTTTCTGTATCCTCTACGTCTTCATTGCTGTTGGATGTTTGGTGTGGTTTTTATTGTTTATGGTTATTTACTCTTGTATGTGCTTACATGTTTAATGTGGCTCCCTTGAGTGCAAAATTAATTCCCCTTGGGGCAATAAAGATTTCATAAATAAACTGGGCCTAACAGAACTGGACAATGCTTTCAAAAAGTGTAAAAAGTCCATCTCTAGTGACAGTAAGTCCTTAAAGTAGAGGTTACCAGATCCTCAGGAGCTCCTTACCTCAATCTGAGTGGGGCCTTTGTGTCGACAGCAGGTAACATGGACCACAAAGGGCCACTGATCCGGCTGCATGAGTACTCCAGCAGCCTGGGCACAGGTGGGGTGGTAGGCAGTGGGACAGCGGCCATGAGAGCACTGCACGCAGCAGCCAGACGCCTTCTTCATCCGCTTCTTACAATAGTAACATTTCTGACGGTGATTAAAGCACAGGAGCCAAAGGTCAGGAAACTGCCGTGGATTTGAAATGAATCAATGAAGGGGAAGCTGACACACGGGGACCAGTATTAGTTGGAGTGCAGCTGAAGCCGTTACACTTCATAGCTTCACATCCGGTTAGCTTAATTTAGTTCTGTGGGCTACCACAGTTTGGTCATAGATACCCTGGCCATTATTTACCTCGCCTGCAGAGAGAAGTAGGGTTGGGTATCAAAACCCGGTTCCACTATGGAACCGGTTCCTACTAGAGGTGTGAATCTTCACTGATCTCCCGATTCAATTACGATTATCATGTCAGTGATTCAATTTGATATCTCGATGCATCACGATGCGTCAAATACATTTTTCTATTAAAGCCATGTAGGATATTTAATTCATAGCTTTTCAAGCTTCAAAAAGAAAACATTCTGCAGTGCTCTAATACTAAATAAATTGGATACATAAAACTACAGCACTGAGCACATGGCACTTCCTGAATATGCAAAACATAACAGAATATGTAAACAGAAATGTTGTTAGGCCTACATAAAATTGTAAACAGTAATAATCGATTACGAGCCTGCCAATTATCGATGCAGCATCGTCCATGTCCACAATTCGATGCATCGATTATTTGATTAATTTCAACACCTATAGTTCCTACACAACCAGTAGGAATCGGACTGGATTAGAACGCAAATTTCAGTTCCTCATTTTGGCTCCACTTAATGTGTTGACTGAAATATTTTCCCTCGGTTGCTCCAAAACGGACGTAAAAATATCACACTTTCCCTGTAGTCTACCGTTAGCTAGCTACCGTAAATGTAAGCTACTTTTAAAATGCCATATTTTCCTTCTGGTCTAACCAAAACGAACGTAAAAGCATATTAACCATTCACTGCACGTGATCGCAGTGCAAATAGTAAACATATTACACTTGCTCTGTTAGTCTATCGTTAGCTAGCTAGCTTTTAGTGCATTTAAAATGCCATATTACATATTTAAGTACTTTCAAACGTTAATATATTGTTAAATTTAAATAATTTTAAAAAAAACTATCAAAGAGCCTTTCTTTGATGTCATTTTTCAGTTTTTCAAGAATCGGTTAAGGAATCGGAATTGTTTTAAAAGTACTGGTTCGGCATCGGAATCGTAAAAATCCAAACGATACCCAACCCTAGAGAGAAGCAACCTTTATTTTTGGTCTCAACTGTATATCCTTCTATAGTTTAGTAAGAATACCTCCTGATTTCTCAATGTTCCTGTTTTTTTTTTTAATTACTGTTGATGCAAACTCAACAATTTCTCCATGTTTACCCTTCTCTCCAGATAAATTCAGTATAACCAGAGTCATGTCATACTGACTGCTCCGATGAAAACTCGAGATATCCCGAGGATCAGGGACAACCCAGGAATGTATTGTGACTGGACTTAAACTGTGTTTTGCTCACCCTTCAGCATGCACTGCTCTTCTTTACAACAGCCTACAGTGTGTGTGTTTTTGCTACGTGTGCTACGCTCTGTGTGAAGATATAGATTGATAAGTCTTAGAAATAGATAAATCTGTGTTTGATTTGGAAATACACTGATGACGGATTATCTCTGACGTTAAGGAATCTCTTATCTCTCCTATTTCCTTTTAGCAAATGCGTACAAAACATTCAGGTAGCAGCTTATCATTTTCGCCAGATAAAATGACAAATGTTGACTTTTGTTGGTTACAGCTAATGTAGTCTATATATATTTCCGGGATTGCTCCGGTGCCGCCGAAAATTCCGCCGGATGTCCATCTTTTCGGCCGGATTTCCGTTACCTTCCTCTTTCTTTGTGTTGGCGTTCTAAACTCCGGTGGATTTCTGAGGACTATGGTTAACTGCTCCTCAGATCTCTGCAGGGTAAATCCAGACAGGTAGCTAGACAATTTGTCCAATCTGAGTTTTCTGTTGCACGACTAAAACAACTTTTGAACGTACACATGTTCCACCAAAACAAGTTCCTTCCAGAAGCTATTTTGCAGAGGCTCTGTCATTGAGCACCGCCCAAGACGATTGTTAAAGAAATGCCAATAAACCAGAGCATGTTTTTCTCCCATTCCGGAATGCTGTGTGGACTAGCCAGACCTTCCTCCGCAGCGCTATGGAGGAAGGTCTGGCAATAGAAGTTATATTAAAGGAGCAAGCCGACTTATTGGGAATTTAGCTTAGTCACCGTAACCTCCAGAGTTAGACAAGTCGATACATACCCTTCTCATCTCCGGCGTGTTCCTTTAACTGTAGCTAAGTCATGTTAATTTAATGAATAACTTGAACAGAACAGAACAAAATGAAAATTGTTGGTTGTGTGTCTGTCCTCGGCTAAAAGAGCATTTGCCTGTTCCTTTGGATCACAGTTAAAGGAGTAGCCTAGTTAACTGTACCATAGATAAATTAATTGTACATAATTGTACTCAACTCCCTGGGCTCTCTCTAGTCCCGGAACAAGTTTTCTATTGAATGGCATTAAGGAGAGTGGAGCGCATAAAAATTGAAAGGCATATCAGTGCCAACAGACTTTGACGGAGGCTGAACAAAAGACAAAAAAAACCTACAAAATGCACATGTGCAACAAATTCCTTCACAGGAGGAAAATCCGAAAATGCTATTTTTAGCAATAGCTTAGCGAAAAAGTTGTGTCTGGATTTCCATTAGCGCACAAATGGATACAAGACACTTCTTGCGGTCTTTCTTTCAGACTCTGTTGAAGTTTGTTTTCACTGATGTGCTTTCATATTTCATGTGCTACGCTCTCCTCAACGGCATCAGATAGAAAACCTTTTTGGGACGATAGAGAGCCTAGGAAGTTCAGTAAGTACTATATACAGTTTCAATTGTTATGGTGCAAACTATTTCTTTAACTTCCTGCTCAGAAGTTTCACATTAAAAAGCCTTGTAGCAGATCCGAAGGCTAAATCCCACCTGGTAGGCCTTTCGTTTTAATTAGTGACAACACAGGACTTCTGTTAGACAGAGATACATGACTTGTACACATGGAATTAGGGTTATGTTCATTATCTTAAATTTACAGTGTAAACTACAGGAGACAGGGTATTTTAATCACCTTTTATTTTATCTATTTTTTAGCAATCAGCCTCTATTTGTTCATGCTATTATTTGAGACTCAGCCATTATTTATATGCCACCTTATAATGGAGAATGTAACGGCAGCTTATCCATACAAGTGTGTGATTGTTATTTGAACTCACCAGTTTAAATCTTTGCAAAGGGATTCCACTTAGATCCACAGGACTTCTTTCAGTGATGTTGACAAAGCGAGCCTCCAGCACAGCCACTGCACACAGCACATGCACCCACCTAAAAAACACACACAGACACACAGACACAGTAGTCTTATTGTTGAGGCTTCTGGTTTATTATTTTATGTTTATTTGACAGGGACAAATGCATAGAACATTGCTTTATAAAGAATACAAAGTAGATGCCATGCATACAGGTTTATAGCCATGACTAATTTGCAACGCCTGTCCCTGTTGCCTGGTATTGGGAGTGTACTGCGTTTGCTTTTCAGGAATCCTTACTCTTCTTTGAACAAACCTTGATCCGACTGTTGACGTAATTGACAGATGATTCCTGTTTAATACAACTAATGGCCTTGGGGGTACACATTCTACCGTGCCCAAGTATGGAGTGTTTATTAGAAGGATAACCCCTTAAGATGAATCATCTCATTTTCGAGGGGGGTCCTTAGTGTTTGATCCTGCAACCATGGCAACATGCCAGGCCTGAACTAGTGACAACGCTGATATTTAACAAGTTACATCCAAGACTCCTCCAGGGTGCAACGCTATAGTTAAGGAAGGCCTTTGGCGATCTGTGCGGCAGATACCTATAGGATAGAAAACTCTGACTGTAAGGAAGTCAATCATAAACTACCCTGGAGACATGTCATTCGCTCTGCTACTCTCAGCGCCTTTCAGTGCCGACAGAAGAAAAGAAAAAAAAAATAATACACATTAAGAACCGGGTTTCGATTGTCATCCCAATAAAAAAAATATATATATATTGGCCACAGGGTGCAATTTATTTGTTTGGTTGTTTGGATCCTACAAAAACATGCAAGAATTAAATCCCCCTTCCAATACCATGGATGACACCCGGCCAGGCGTGCCAAAACACTGATTTATAGGGGTGTAATAAAAAAAAAAATATTATATCACAATATTTTATTTTGCAATACTGTATCGATTTTCAAAAACACAATATCGATATTTTTTTTCTTCTTTTTTTTTTGTTTACGTGCAAATACTATTCATGTCAGACAGTGGTTCACGTTTATGTTGTGTTTAAGCCCCCTACCGCTAGATGACTATGCTGAGACGCACCACTAGTGTCCTTGCCTAACAGTGCGTGACTTTTTCCTAGAAGGTAACAATATAGCTATGGCTGAACTTTGGCCTACTTTAGCATACAAAAATTTGCTGACTAAGAACCTGTGAGGAGTTGAAAAAAATCATAGAGCAGCTTAGCACGTTAAACCAGTTTGGTGTTATCCTGTTTAAGGATAAAGTACCGTTAGTACCTGTCTATATATGGGTGTTTACTGTGTAAATATTTTTTGTTTTTATTACTATTATTAACTAATTCTATTTTTTCTATTTCTTATACTTTATGTATATTCTTTTCTCCTATGTCTACTTAATGTACATTTGTGTTATTCTAAAAAAAAAATAATAATTCTAGTGAGCTGCTATAGCACAGGAATTTCCCCAGTGTGGGATTAATAAAGTCTATCTTATTTTATCTTATCTTATACTAGTGCAGATGTTCTAAAATGGCTAGATGTACTGCTTCTGGTGTTCCTGGAACAACTTACTTGTTGTTGTTAGCTTTCTGCAAGGCTCCCCCTCTCAGCGAACACAAACAGCAATTCTGCAAAAAGAGCATCAGTCAACTAACCATCCGAACAATAAAGACCTGCATTTTTCACTGTTGTAGCTTGTAGTAGTCGACTAAAAAGCACATTTCATTTGCAGCCATTATTGTAACCATGTTAATGTGGGCCCGACAGTTATATATGCGATTTATGATGGTATTGTATGGCTATAACCATCTTCAGTGCAACACAATTTAACAGTAGAGTCTTCCATCTAAAACTCCAGAGGATGGGACCATCTGAATTTATAAACCTGCAGTTAATGTTCATTCAATTTGTTCTTTTCAGTCTACCGCGTGCTGTGTTTGGTTTCTGTTACCAGCAACAGCAGCAGCTGTCTCATTAAATACTTGTTAAGGATGTTGGCAATGCATCAAATAATCCTGTTACTATGGCAGGCTCTTACACAAAGCTAAGCCTGAGAGGTTGAGACTGATCTCTCCATTTTTAAGTAAAATCATAGAAAAAGTGGTTTTTCAACAACTCAACTTTTTCTTATCACTAAACAACAGTTTTGATGCCTTCCAGTCAGGTTTTCGACCACACCACAGCACCGAGACGGCTCTTGTTAAAGTCTTTAATGACATCCACTTAAACACAGATAGTGGCAAAATTTCAGTCTTAGTATTACTTGATCTCAGTGCTGCATTTGATATGGTAGACCATGACATATTGCTTGACCGATTGGAAAACTGGGTTGGTCTTTCTGGCTCAGTACTAAAGTGGTTTGAATCCTATTTAAAGAATAGGGACTACTTTGTGTCTATAGGTATACATCTGAGCATACAAATATGACGTGCGGAGTTCCCCAAGGCTCAGTTCTGGGGCCTCTTCTGTTCAACATCTACATGCTTCCACGGGCTCAGATTATGGAAAACAACAAAATAAGTTACCATAGTTATGCGGATGACACACAAATTTACATAACCTTATCGCCAGGGAACTATAGCCCAATACAACAATTAAATAAGTGCATTCAACAGATTAATGACTGGATGTGCCAGAACTTTCTTAAATTAAATGAAGAAAAAACGGAGGTGGTTGTTTTTGGAGCAAAAGAGGAACAATTAAAGGTCAGCGCTCAGCTTCAAACGACAATGTTAAAAACAACAGACAAAGCCAGAAATCTTGATGTAGTCATGGACTCAGACCTGAATTTTAAAAGCCACATTAACATAATTAAAAAATCAGCCTATTATCACCTTCAAAATATTTCAAGGGTTAAAGGACTTATGTCTCAGCAGGATCTGGAAAAACTTGCTTTTATCTTCAGTAGACTTGACTACTGTAACGGTGTATTTACAGGTCTCCCTAAAAAATCAATCAGACAGCTGCAGCTGATTCAAAACGCTGCTGCTCGAGTCCTCACTAAAACCAAGAAAGTGGATCACATCACTCCAGTACTAAAGTCTCTACACTGGCTTCCAGTGCCTCAAAGAATTGATTTCAAAATAGTTTTACTGGTTTATAAATCACTAAACGGTTTAGGGCCAAAATACATTACTGATCTGCTACTACATTATGACCCAACCAGACCTCTCAGGTGGTCTGGGACAGGTCTACTTGTTGTTCCCAGAGTCAGAACTAAACAGGGGGAAGCAGCGTTCAGTTTTTATGCTCCACATATCTGGAACAAACTCCCAGAAAACTGTAGGTCCGCTGCAACTCTCAGTTCTTTTAAATCCAGGCTAAAGACATATCTTTTTAATGTTGCCTTTCTTTAAATAACCTATTTTTAACTGCTCTTTCTTTAAAATTCTTATACTGCACTGTACATTTTATTCTTGTCTTTTAATGATGAGAAAACATATCTCAAAGCCATTGCACACCTGGGCCAAGGTTTTGAGATTGAACAGCGTCTCTGCTGACTGGGTATCACCTGTGACACAGCCAATCAGGCCAACCAAACGAGAGCAAAAAGAACTAAAAAGGTGCAGAGGCCTACTGTGGCGTCTCCTGATGTTGCCTGTGTGTGTCTCTCTCTCTCTCTCTCTCTCTCTGATTGCGTGTCTTGCTGTAGATGCAGCTGAGAAGTCAAGACAGCCAAAATCACCATAAACCTGGGTGTTTTATTTTGAAATTTGTTTTATTTTGTGAATACTGTAGCTTTCCTGTACGTGATTACCTGCCGGGCTTGACACATTCGCTCGCGGAAGAAATAGAGGAGAAGCCGAAGCGATTCAACGGACGGAGCTGGACACGCTGCAAAAAACTAGGGCGATGGACGCTTACTGGTGGCCTAACTTAGATCCTCCAGTATCTACCCAGGAATATGTGCTAAACAGGGTGGCTCGACACACTAAATGTACATGTGAGCTTCTGCAGAGACACCTGTGGACACCATTATATACATGTGCTCTCTGCAGCATCACTCTGATTATTTGACTTCCTCACAAACCTTCAAGGTGGTAAGGCTCACCAAGAGTACATCACAAGTGGTGTTATCACATTAAGATTACAGTAAGACTATACCTTCACTACTTACCAGCTTTAGAAGTGGGGGAACTGAGGAAAATAAAGTGCACGAGCGAACAATGAGAGCTGTTAAAAGCGGCCGATTTTATACAGAATTTTGTTTATTACTTCATATATTTCGTAATTTATTTCATATTTTTTGGGATATTTGATTTACCAGAGATATAAATCAGTAACAGTACCAATCATCCTCATTTTTGTGGACCATTAGAGTTGACGGAAATAACTACATAAAGCCTTAGTCAGTGAGTGGGCTTCTGCTCTTGATGCCACTTAACTACCAGGAGGGCTCCGATTAAACAACAACGTGCCATGTAGAGTAAGTCTACCCTGGAGTGTTAACTGACCTCAGTCATGGCGTTGGCTTTGCAGCGCGCACATTTCCACTCTTTGCTCACACTGGCTGGGTCCACACCGTAACAGCCTGGAATATACAAACACAAAGACACAGTCTGACACACTGGTGTAGTGGCTGAGAGACTCAGTCAGTACATTTTCATGCACACTAATATTCCACTATTATTCAGAATATGACAATTTTCCAAATTTAATACGGCCATGTAAACAGCATATTTTGTTTGAATATTCCAAATAAGGCCTTTTTCCATATATAGCATATTCTGATGGAAACGTGTGATATTCTGGTATTATTCAGGTTTTAGAGGCATTCTTTGGACATATACGGTATACAGCGCATGGAATATGCGTCTCAATCAGGGTTTTACCACAGTTTGTTTATGGCCTCTTGCCTGTTGGCTGTAGGGCTTACAGTTACTTTTTTGCTTTGCAATGGTTACCGTACACAAACCAACCAGCCAACAGTTTGCAGGGCTAGGTTAGAGATGCACGCCCAAAAGATAAGCCCATAATCTAGTCGGAAGGAGAAACACAGCTACTTTCAAACATTATGAAAGGTTTGCATATCAACAGGTTTTTGGATATGCCCAAACATCGCAACGCTGACCTTTTCAAGAAGGTGGTTGAAGGAATGAAAGAGGGAAGCTGTGTTCGCACGGTCGGAAAAGTCCGCCTTTTCATCTTTGAAAAATAAGGGCAAAATCCGGAATATTATGTGTTTGTAAACATAGTCAGTGTCATGTCATCATGAAGGTCTGTTAAGCATGTGCTGCCATCCACAGACAGTGTTTAGTCAGTGCAGTTGAAAGTGGTTGTGTTATGCCAAATATCTGCCATCAAATGTTGCTGTCTAATTCTATAGTAACACGATTCTGTACCAATGACAAATATGAAATTTGGGAGAATAAAGACACGTGTAAGGACGACAGGGTTTATTTAAGAACACTGTGATCATGTGCACACAGGCTGTGTTACATGTTTGCAGCAAATAATCTCAGTTCAAGTGTAAGTTTGTGTGTGTGTGTGTGTGTGTGTGTGTGTGTGTGTGTGTGTGTGTGTGTGTGTGTTAGGCCTGCACAATATATTGGCTTTTTAATCGTCATCGCGATATCAACTGGCGCGATAAAACACATCGCGAAAGGCTGCGACTTATCGGGAAAGACACTCAGCATTGTTAGTTGAAAGACAATATCCGTAGAAAACTGCACTTACTTTTTTTTTTTTTTTTTAAGTGGAGCCAATTTTCTATTCAATTCAATGTTCAATTTGTTCAATTAAAGAATGTTGTATATAATTTCCTTTCATTTAGTTCAAATTCCACTTGCTGTACTTTAGCAGAATACTGAAAGCAGCCGAAATGCAGAACCGAGTACACTTTAACATCTGTTTATGTATCACGATATTCAACAACATTATCGCATTTTCCTCATATCGTGCAACCCTAGGGCGTGTGTGCATGTGTGTGTGTGTGTGTGTGTGTGTGTGTGTGTGTGTACTGACTGGTGTGAACCCGGATGCTGCACTGAGAGCAGCTGATGAGGAGGCTGGTTCCATCTTCCTCCAGATGAGGCGTGACGGGCTGCTCCTCGCACTCGGAGTCCTCCTCCGTGGTGGTGGTGAAACACATCTCTGGGATCAGAGGTTTGGTCCGCATCCGCCCGCCAGCCACCATGACAGGCTTGTCTCCGCTGTTCCCGCACTCGGTCTGACGGCAGGCACAGCACGCAGAAACACAGAGCTTAATATCAGCAAGTAATATCCTATTCAACGTATTAGAAATTATTTCATAATTGTCAATTATTTTACACGATTGCCGTTTCTTTGCTTAACCGCAATTAACTGCTAACATTAGTTAAGGTCTTAAAGGGTATGACTGTTGATGGTAGTTGCTGATTTTGTTTAAATGTGCCAAATTGTAATTATATAAGTGATTACTGGTCGGACTCTTGGCACTTGACCCCTATACACATTCATAGCAACAAACAACCCAGATTTTCAAAAAATGGCAGAACTATGCCTCCATGACATTATATCTAGTCATAGATATAATATAATGGCCACTGTTCATCATATCAACTGCTACGATTATTATGAATCATACTTCTGTATATCTGTATCAGTGTCTCTGTCTCTCAACCAGCAGCGGCAGGTGACCACCAAGAGCCTGGGTCTGTCGAGGCTTTTCCTCGCCACTGTTGCACCAAATGCTTGCTCTTCGGGGGTGGGAATTGTTGGGTCTTTGTAAATTATAGAACGTGGTCTAGAGCTACTCTATCTGTAAAGTGTCTTGAGAAAACTCTTGTTATGATTTGACACTATGAATAAAATTGAAATTGAATTATTATTATACCACATATATATATTTAAAGGTGACCTATGACGCTTTTCCGTATTTTCTGTCACATTTATAATGTTGAAATGTTGAATTTTCATGTTAAAAGATGCAGTAGGTAAGCCATATAAAACTAACTTTCTGTCATATTTCCTGAAACTGATCCTATGTTTGAGAAGAACTACATGAAGCAGGTCATAAAAAAAACTAAATGCGTGTCAATCACTGCTCAGGCACACACATTCATTCTCCCTCGTGGGGGGAGGGGCTTAGCTTGGGATTTAGCAGAAAGGGGGGGAGGGACTGAGAAGTTGTCGATGTTCAAATTCTTTGGCTAAGTCCTGGATCTTCACAATCCTACCTACGGCACCTTTAAACGTGGCCAAAGCGTCAAATAATGAGGTCAACATATTTCAGGGAAATCCCTGTGAGCAAAGACCTCAGATTTCCCACTGTTCTAACCGCTCTGGTTTCAACGGTTGTTTCTACTCTGCTCTGGATCACATCACTCGGACTATGATTGGTCCAGGCAGGCTACTGCAGTGTTTTTTATTTTTTATTTTCTATGCTACAGTGTTTATATTGTCACATGTAGCATGCTAAAGTCAGAAAAGCTGAATGACTGCATGTCTCCATAGTGCATGGTCTATAGCTGACTGGCGAGTGGAGTCCGCTCTGGTACTGGTTACCTGCTGGTAGGTGTGGAACAGCCTGCAGATGGAGCAGTACGGAGGTTTGGATTCCATGAGCTGGTTGTACTCTCTCTCTTTCTTCAGGTTGGGAGGTCTGTTCTGCCACAGGTGGGCCAGAGGTTTAGCCCAGCTCTCTCCTTCCAGGCCGCCCTCCTCTACTGGGGGGGCCTCCTCTGGAGCCTCTGAGGGACAAAGACGAACAGCAGCAAAGTTAGCATACACATGCAGATCAAATAACAACTAGTGGGTCTCAAGAGACCGAATGCGATTGAGACCAAAAGCCCATTTCTATAAATTGGGTATTTGTTTGATTTCGCTATACTGGAGGCAAAAAGGACTATAGCTCTCATCTTGAAGAAAATGAATACACCTACAATTGGTGCTTGGATCAAGAATATGGCGCAAAGTATGTCCATGGAGAGAATACCATATGCATCAAAATATATTACTTCTTGACCAATGTGCTCAGCATAAGTGAATACACCCATGCTAAAGTTGACTAAAAAGAGGAATAAAAAAAAAAAAATCATCTTTTGGAAATTGATCTTAATGCCTTAATGAAAGAAATGAGGAAAAATCCAATCTTTAAAAGGACACCAATTTTCTTTGTGAATGAATAATGTATCGTAAATACATAAATGTTTTTCCTTAAAATACAGGGGGCATAAATGAGTACACCCCTATGTTAAATTCCCATAGAGGCAGGCAGATGTTTATTTTTAAAGGCCAGTTATTTCATGGATCCAGGATACTATGCATCCTGATAAAGTTCCCTTGGCCTTTGGAATTAAAATAGCTCCACATCATCACATGCCCTTCACCATACCTAGAGATTGGCATAAAATCATCTCTCAATGCAAATCAAACCAGCTATTATGCTAACTGAAACAAAACCATGCCAATCTCTAGGTATGGTGAAGGGTATGTGATGATGTGGGGCTATTTTAATTGTGATCTAAAATGTGGGACAGGGTACCTTAAATAAAAACAAGTGGTGAGCCCCAGAAGGGGAAAGGATTGAGTCATGTCTTGGAGGGTGATAGCAAAGGTGCAATTTTTTTTTTTATATGCGTAATTATGGCTTGGGTCAGGTAGGGGGGGGGACTTGTTAAACAAAAGTTGTAATGTACTACCTGTGAGTGCAAAAAAATCTGTAAGAAACTGTAAAAAAATAAATAAATTGGGGTATTTATATTCAGCCCATATAAAGCATGATGGTGAGGCATCCCAGTGAAGTTGTTGCAGCAGATGGGACAGACCTTCATCACTCATGCCGTCCTTTATGAGCGGATGGTGGCCTGGCAGCTGCCCTAGATCGCTCTCCAGCTCTCCATCTGCAGCCAGCTCTTCTGCCAAATGCTGGAGAGACACAGACACTGTTACTATCAGCATCCAGGCTGGACAATCTTTCCAAGAGACCATACCCCTCCTTTCTGGCATCAACCAAAGGTCACTGTCTCGCCTCTAACTGGCTCAGAACGAAGCAGCTAGCCTTCTCACTGGTTCTAATAGACGACACATCACATCACCCCAAACCTGGCTTCTCTCTATTGGCTCCCTGTTCGCTTGAGAATTGATTTTAAAGATTTTACTGATCACTTTTAGAGCTGGTTTGGGTCTGGCTCCTAGTAGTCTCGCTTTGCCAGACCCTCCGCTGGAGGTGAGTCTAACCTGTATCAAAGTCACATAATTTTTTTTAACCATACCCAGCCCTCTGCCATCTGTGACCACTTACTGCTTTGCTAACATGTCTGCTGTCTTTCTCCGTCTCCGTGTCACTGCCCTCACTTTTCTTCTCCTCCTTAGGCGGGGCTTCTCCCTCTCCGTAGTCTCCTTTGGCGTAGCTGTGAACGTGCAGGACGTCTGCGGGGCTCAGCGTCCTCTGGAACACTTTGTGTGCCGGGCTGCAGCCGCTGTCCAGCTGAGCTCCCTCCTCAGAGGACACAGCCACGGGCTCGGGCGGACAGACGTCTGCAGCCGACACGCCGTTCTTCTCTTTTTTGGACGCGCTTTGTCTGTGTGAGGTTTTCTTCGCGCTGGCTTTGGACTGGGATTTAGTCTGAGGCTTGGTCTCTTTCTCCTTCTTAGGCTCCGTCTTGACTTTTACTGTGTCTGAAAGAATAATACAGCAATGATATTAGTCGTTTAGTCGCTTGACTGGGGTGGGTGTGGCCTATCTGCGTCACAGAGCTCAAAGCAGAAGTGAAAAAAGATATTTTTGGGACATTCAAGACATCCTTTATCATGTGGATAAGCATCTTGAGTCAATTTCGTTGTTTTTTTTTTTTTTTTTCGAGAAAATAATGGTTTGTCTTAACAGTAACTCCCAAAAGGCCACGAGAAACCAAGGCAGAACACAGTAACACCAGTTACCGCTCTTTGACTTTGTTTAGGAACGCTCAAACTGAGTTAGGGGTACAGGATAGCATTAAGTAGATGGCTAGAAGTCATTGTAAATCATCAGAAACATATGCCATGATCACGGCATTTTATACAGGTGTTACTATAATGATTTTGTAAATTGTGATCAGCAGCCATATATTGATAATGTGGAAGTAACTGCCTTTGGCCTTGGCGTGACTTCTCACTTTTTGCAGACAATACAAAGGCAGAGTACAGTAACTTCAAAATAGAGTTTTAAGTTTGAGTTCAAGAGTTTTTATGTAGATCCATTTCTATTACTAAAACATCTAACTACCAGATTACCAGTGTCCTAGATATAATTAATTTGGCTGGACAACTAAAAAAACTTTAAAGTCATTTTTCTCAGTTCCACACTCAGCCAGTTAAGGTTTGCCTTTTTGTCTTTTGGGCAGAATAGAACTCACCAGTTCAATTGTTCCATTGAGGTTTTTAAATATTGCTTATACGTCTGGAACCAAGCTAACCAGCCACGAGATGAATCGTGACCATAAAACATTTGATTCGGAGCAAAAAAACATTTAGAAAGCGGGAAAAAAAAGTCAAAGGTGCATATTCGGCCATTTAAAACAATGGGTGTTTGGTAGCCTACCAAGCTCTACCCCCACCCCACTCCTTCTGGTGGACCTCACCTAATCCAACATACTCACCCCAACATACTTACCTAATCCAACATACTCAAAACGTCATACTCACTCTCTCTCATATCTATAACACAGTACCTGGACTCACGACATTTCATACTATAATCACAAAAACACTTATCATACACACACGGACACGCCTATTCATGCACACACACGCATCTCCCCCACCCCCATTGTAAACTGTCCCCTGTAGCATTTAGTCAAATACTGTCTTTAAATGTTTTATGTTCTTTGTGTACACAAGCTCTGTTTATGTATGTCAAATAGTCTTTGTATACTGTATGTTATATGTCTCTTACACTCATTTGGGTTATGTAAGGTTTGTAAGTTTTTGTAATTATTTGTATAACACCTATGGCAAAACTTAATAAAAAAAAAAATATATATATATATATATATATATATATATATATATATATATATATATATATATATAATATAAAAATACCAACAGCCAAGCTCTGTTGTGAAACCTAGACAAAACGAGAGCGAGCAGTCCCAGAGTTGGTTATGCCGTGACAATGTACGTTATTGCGACTACTTACACTACTTGATCGTCCTGAACCATTACAGGATGTTGGCTCACTATGTTCCAGTTCTTCATATCCTATGAAATTACTGCGGGATTTACGTAACCCACTCTAATTAGGTCTACACCCTAAAAAATAAGCTCCAGTCATCATCAGAATAAACTGCGCTTGTTACTACATGCTTCAAATCTGATAACTGGAGTTTATTATGGAAAATAAAGCTGGGAGAGTGACTGTAGCGGTCTGTTAAGATGTAGTGGTCTGTTTGACTTGAAAACCATTTCTTAAGATGACTGACAAAACAAAGAAACTCAGGTGGGTAGGTACAGTATGTATGTCCAATTTTGAAACACATTACAATAAAAGAAAATACCATAATAGTTATCTGAAGCAACTGAAGTCTTTAGAGTATAGCCTATATGTTCACCAGTTGTAGGGCCAATTCTAACTCCAAAAGATGCAACACCATAATACCAAAAACAAAAAAGAATGTAAGGGGAGATGTGACAATAAGGTCAAAAGAGAGCTTTGATCACGTAGAAAACATGCTCTCATCTTAAAAATGTACAAAATAGGGTTTAAAGATCCGTTTCTATTCATAGGATGATTTTTTTTTCCTCCACTTAACACAAAACCCCAAAAACTGACATAAGATCTCTACAAACTGTACTGTACCTTTATCTGGCTTGACGGGGACTTTAGTTGGAGAGTCCTTGCGTGACAGCTTGGCCTTCTTTGGCTCCACCTCCTCAGTCTCCTTCACGGTCAGCTCAGGTTTGATGTCTTCAGAGGCTTGGACAGCTTCCAGCTGACGCTTTGTCCCAGTCTGAGGCTTCGGACTGATGCATGGGAGACATTAGTGAAGACATGTCAGACAGGACTCACAGGGAAACATTCTGCAAAATGAGCACCTTTACTTTCGGTACTTTAAGCATATTTTGATGCAAATACTTTTTGTACTTTTACGTAAATAAGAATTTGAAAGACTTTTTAACGCTGCAATATTGCCATTTTTACTTAAAGGTGCTCTAAGCGATGTTGGGTGACAGCACTTCTTGTTGATGTTCGAAGTATTGTCAAACAAAACGGAGGCTAGCTCGCCCCTCCCTCCTCCTCATCCCGTCCCCTCCCCATCCCTTCCGTGCACTAACCCCCACCCCCAAATCCTTCTTGTCGGTTAATGGCTGGAACGCTGGAAGACTGTTATGTTGTGTGGTGCAGGTTGGCACAGTTTGTTTTAGTTGGCGTTTGGCTGTCTACAGAGACTACAGTGTGTTCAGGGGACAGGCAGCTCGCGGATAGTAAGGAGATGTTTGCTGTATGTGACAAAAAATGTTGTAGCCTTAAAAAACGTGTGACATCGCTTAGAGCGCCTTTAAGTAAAAGAGCTGAGTACTTCTCCCACCACAGTACTGAACGGAAGACAGTCAAAATCAGCACTGAATGTTGTGGCAGTATGAACGGTGAATTGACTGCTTACAAAAAACGAGCTACATTGTCAAGCTACATTTACATTACTATGTTTTGGTGTGAAATCAATAAAATATACTATGCTCGGTTTAAACAGCTCAGTCTCATTCTGGCATTTCCCAGCCCCTAAACCGGAGCCCTGACACTTCTAACCCGTTTTGGTTTGGAATCTGCGGGGTTGTGTTGCAGTCTCAGCGGCCGCAAATGGAGACCTTTGGCAACACCGACACTGACGCCAACGTTTCGCCTCCAGATTGTGTCTCATCAGTCATTACGTCTTGTTCTCTGAGACTAATACCCCTTTCACACCGATGGCTCTACCAGGGTTATACCCAGGTCGACTGTGTGTTGGAATGGGGTAACCCTCCTCCATCTACTCGGCTTCGTGACACAGGTCACCAGGTGCGTTTGATCAGGGTAGACTAGGGCTGATTTCAATGTGAATTGCGCACAACCTGGGTCGCTAACAGCCGGGGCGGGACAAATCATGTGATTGGTTGGAAATGACAGTGGGGAAGCCGTCACAGGTCAACCGCCTATGTTTGCCGCACACTTTGTAAAAACAACAACATGAATGTTGTCCCACTGTGCTTTCACTGTATACACTGTATATTGTATATATATACACTGTATATAACTAGGATTATTACAGGCAGCTTCAACAACAGCAGATTGGAGCAGTTCAATTCCTTTCTGAACAGTCCACTGGCAGTGGGTGCCCGGATGTTCACTAGTCTGCCGGCAGAGCGGTAGCGGAGTTTTACAGGCAAAACTGCCTGTTAAAACCCAACGTTAAAATTTAAATGTATAAAAATAAGTTTGGTTTAATTCTCTTTGCACCGCCGCTCTTACTCCCTCTCTCTGGCACTCGCCAGCAGTTCACTGCGGCTGCTGCGGTAGCGCAAATCTCTTTCTTTTTTAAAAATGAGTCGTGAAGCCTACAGCAAAGCCCAACTTTACTTTTAATAAAATCAAACAAAGAGAAATGTTCTCCCTTCATCTTAAAATAGTCAAAAATCAATACTAGAATAACATACTACATAACCTTGTCCAGCTAAGCAATAAATATGCAGAGGAGGAGAAATCAGTCTGCACAAAGTCATCTGAGAAGTGTTTGATGGTTATTTATTTGTTTTAGAACGTAATCACTGCAGAACAATCATAAAGTAAGCTGTATTTATCTCTCCCTACTGTACAATGACAGATTCAAGTAGCTACAAAACATTAGTGCTGCGGGTATACAGATGGACTGGTGTGATGTTAGCGGTTCACTGAATATGACGTGAAAGCCCCGCCCATTTATAGCACTGACAGGACAATTCCGGCGCAAAACGAACCTAGGGAATAATAACAGATGTGTACCCACTCTGTCGTTCTCTGGGACATGTTTTCATGCTAATCGAATGTGTTTGTAGCTTGAAACGAGCTAGCGCGGACCGCTGATTAGCTTACAACGCTAGTATTCGGGGTATAGGGAAAGTAAAAACAAACCGGTATTTATACCACTAAAAAGGCTCAAAATATCACCACACATCAACGGTAGCACAATGAGGGTCCCTACATGTTAACCGAAGCATTGAGAACTTTGTAAGTGTACAGACAGTTTATTAAAAAGATAGTTTAGAAAGACAGTAGCTCCCAAGATGGCGACCGCCTATATACGAGAACGCGACTGCCTTTATAATCTTATCTTTTTAATAAACTGTCTGTACACTTACAAAGTTCTCAATGCTTCAGTTAACATTTAGGGACCCTCATTATGCTACCGTTGAAGTGTGGTGATTGAAGTATTTTGAGCCTTTTTAGTGGTATAAATAGCGATTTATTTTTACTTTCCCTGTGCCCCGAATACTAGCGTTGTAAGCTACTCAGCGGTCCACGCTAGCTTGTTTCAAGCTACAAACACATTTGATTAGCATGAAAACATGTCCCAGAGAACGATCGAGTGGGTACACATCTGTTATTATCCCCTAGGTTTGCTTTGCGCCGGAACTGTCATTTAATTTTAATTGTTATGCATTGCTCCTGGGTTGACCCAGGTATTGTATTGTATTCTATTATTATTTCATGTATATTGTATCCTATTATTTAATGTATATTCTGTATGTGTGCTGTGTGTCTTATATTTTGCTGCTGCAACACCGGAATTTCCCATTTTTTTAGTATCAATAAAAACCTACCTACCTACAAATTGTCACGACCTGGGATGTACCCATGTAGACTGGCTTGGTTTGAATTTCCAAAAGGAGGGTTACCTGATGAGATCACCCTAGCCCGACTCTGGTGGGTGGTGTGAAAGAGGTATAAGCTACTAACGTTACCATGGCAAGTACCAGCAACAGACGGAGTCTACACGCTGCCTCCTGTTTATGCCCAGTATACCAGAATGTTGATGAGATATGCGGTTTGGGCGTGTGAGTTTAAAACAGAGATTAGTTGTTCTACTGGAGCTAAAAACACGTGGCTTAAAACTCTGCTTAGAAACCAAAACGTGAAATCAGAAGCAATGATGATTTCAGGACACTGGCCCACTCCGTTAGATAATGAAGTTTCTTTTCGATGGTCTAGTAAGGGTTTCAGATACTTGGGGGTTACCCTTACACCCAAGACATCACATTTATACTTGGCTAACTACACACAGCGTTTTGAGACCATAAAAAAAAAGACTTGGCAAGTTGGGAGATACTACCTCTCTCCATGTTTGGAAGGATTGAAACAGTAAAAATGAATATTCTGCCGAGGCTTCTCTTCTTATTACAATCTCTTCCTGTTTTGGTTCCAGTCTCAGCATTTAATAAACTAGAAAAATGGATTTCAAAGTTCATTTGGCAAAATAAAAGACCGAGAATTAGACTTAAAATACTTATGTCTAATAAGGACAGGGGGGGGTCTAAACCTTCCTAATCTTAGATACTATTATTGGGCTGCTCATCTTAGGGCTATGGCTGCTTGGTTTGGCATCGATAAAGAGGCAGAATGGGTTAATATTGAACAGAATCCACTTCCTGGAGTCTCTTTGACAGTTCTGCCATTCATGGACGTGCATGCACAGAAAAGAGTGAAGAATACAAATATATGGATAAAGCATACTGTCAAAATTTGGTCCACAATACAGAAAAAGCTTAGAGGAGTAATCACTTTATCACGTGCGATACCTATTAAAGGTAAACCAGATTTCATTCCTTCTATATGGGATAGTGCCTTTAGTAGGTGGGAAGAGAATGGTTTAAAGATAATGAATCAAGTTTTTGATGGAGAAACCATAAGATGTTTTTCTCAATTATGTGACAAGTTTACACTGAGATTGAATGATCTCTTTAGATATTTACAATTACGTCATTATATCACAATTCATAAACACTGGGACATAATTAAAAGATCTCCAACAAATGTTGAATATTATTGAACATGATCTACCTACTAAAAACCATATAGCACATATCTATGGGAAGTTAATGCAGGATCAATCTGAGGACACTTTTCATATCAAAAGGAATTGGGAACTAGCATTAAATACTGTAATAGAGGATGAGTTGTGGACAAATATATAAAGGTATCAGTACTCAAATGTGGAAGGAATTTGATTGGAAAATGAAAATGAGATTCTTTAGATTTCCACTGATGGTTGCCAAATTTGACAGTACTTCGCCATTATCACAATGCTGGAGAGATTGTGGGATGGTGGGGGACTATGTGCATATATTCTGGGAATGTCCCAAAATACAAGTGTATTGGCAGTGAGTTAAAAGGGAAATCGATAAAGTTTTAGAAAGAGATGTTCTAATGCACCCAGAATTTTTTTTGCTTGAAGGTTTCCCTTCAGATCAGTTCAGTAAATTGCATTTATTTGTATTGCATATATTGTTAATGTCAGCGAGGAAGATAATCACTGTGAACTGGATGAAGGCGCGTGAACCCACTGTGACAGAATGGACACATAGATTGAAACAGATATACATGTTTGAGAAGATGACAGCAGACTTGCAGCTGAAATCGGAAATCTTTCGACAGAAGTGGGCACTAATTGAAAATTAGCTTGAAGTAAATATTTAATATATATATTTACTGGTATGTGGTGTATTGTCTGAGGTGCTGTCAAGGACTTTTGTATTTATTTTAACTTTGTTGTTGTTGTTTTGTTTTTTTATATGTAAATGAAAAGTTCAATAAAAACAGTGTTAAAACTTAACTGACCTAAAACAATTGAGCGATTTAATTACTCATGTAACATGGGTTGTGATGAAAACCTGCCAAAAATTTGTTTGAATACGGCTATAATTAGGTAATTGAGCTGTGTTAGTAGCGAGTGTGAACCCAGACCTTTTGTCCTCCTGGACGGGGGTAGCGGGCTCCTCAGATCCGGCTTCACTGGGAGTCTCTTTTGAAGGCTCGCTCTTGTCTTCTTTCAGGAACACAGCAGCCTCTGGTGTGGGTTTGGAGTGGTCGATGGGAGCGTTGTCTTTCCCCGCCTTCCACAGTTTGTAACGGTCGGGCTGAAATTTGCGTACAAAGACATCCATGGAGATCTTCACCATGTCCTGCCGGCACGAACACTGGAAGGAGCACACAGATCAACATTTTAGTCTAGGTTTGATCCATGGTAGTCTGAGCAGCACGAAACAAAGCTTTGGGAACAGTTGCATTCACTCTGAGGGTTGATAGTGTTCTCTGGAGTCATTCAGATAGTCAGTAGTCTCGCATTGCTAGACTTTCCTCCACAGCGCTGTGGTTACTTTGTCATCAAAAGTGTATTGGTCTATATCCGTGGTGGTTCACTTACGGCACACGTGTCAAACTCAAGGCCCGCGGGCCAAATCCAGCCCCTTGCTAATTTTGACTAATAATGACTAATTTCGTTCATTGATAGATGATAGGCTACAGACGAATTTACCAGTAAGCAAGTTCTTCTGTGGAAATGCCACTCATTAGGGCACAGACTGGGAACCAAGGTTATTTCTGCATCCTGACAACTAGCTTAACATTACGGGGCTAAAAACGACAGTGTTCGAGAGGTAACAGGATGGGGCCACACACCAATTTCGTTTTTTCCCGACATTTTTGATGCTTTTTTCCAAACGTTTTTGGCATTTTCTTCCATATTTTTGTCGACCAAACTGTAAGTGAGAAGACTATATGAGACATGCAATAATACAGTCAAAGATATTTGACTTTTCCTATGACATAAAAGCAATAAACTTCCGTTGCTGCAGGAAGTTCCGCCGGATGTCCTCACGTTCCGCTTTCTTTGAGTTATCTTTAAACTCCACGGTCAAATGTTTCCCAAATCGACAGGAGTTTAGAAAGCCAACACAAAGAAAGTGGAAGGTGAGGGACATCTGGCCGAAAATGAGGGACATCAATCCTGTTAATGAAACGTTGTCGATGTAGACTACATATTCAGAGGATGATCCTCAGAATGTTAGGTCAGGTTAAAAATGTTAGCTTGCAATGTTAAAATCTGATTAAAACAATTTTTTTACCTGCACAGGATGAGCCTGACATTGTAGCATTGCTACTGGTAAGTAGCCTGGGTAAACCCTGACGAACTTCCGGCAAATTTGAGATTTGCTCTGCAAGTCAGTCTGGCGAAGAGCCCATTCAAACCCATTTCCAATGGCCCCAAAATCAAGGCACCAATCACAACCGCTGAGGCGGGCTTTACACCAATCACAACCGTAGAGGTGGGCTTTACGCAACGACAATAGTACAGCGACAGCGAGCATGGTCTGAGTGGTTGAAGGACTATCCAATGTGCCCAGCGGCATTTGAGCGGCAACGGTTGGTGACGCCCCTTTGGAAATGAGCTGTCAATGAACCATTCCCGGACCCACTCTTAGTTACAACTGATAAGGGTCTGGTGTCAACCAGGCTAACTGGTAAGGCTTTGAAAACAGAATAAAAATATGCACGCTCGATCCAACACCGACTTCCATATCGCCTATCGTTTAATGAACACTCGATATTTGGTTTGGTGCACATTAAAGTCGGTTTTGATTGCTCATTCTTTCGGTTCATTTTGGCTGGTGTAAAAGCTGTCAAAGTCTGGAGTTCGCCAAACAACAGGACCAAGACGATTTGTAAAGAAGGGTCTCTGTGTGCATCCAGTCAGACTCTATTGGCGTTTTTCCATGAGGCGATACCAAAAGGTGACGTGAAAACCTGCAGACTACTGATTAGTCAGAGAGAATCGTCGCTAATCACTTAAACTGCCTACACACTTCACTTCTCAGAACACTTAGTTTTAAGTATATAGTGTAGATAATGCAAAACGTCAGTGCACTAAAAGTACCCGTATGACCCCCTAAAAAAGTTCAGGTGGAACGATGGACACTATGCGCACTAAACGGGCGCCATCTTAACTACGCAGTGGAAAGGGGAGGGACCAGGGACGTTGACCGGCAGCTGATTGGATGAACGCGTCACATGGGTCTGGCTTCTCCCGGATTTCACAACAGAGCATAGTGGGGGCTCGTTCAGAATACGAGCTCGTATTTTACGAAAATAGTTAACCGAAACGTGTTTCTGAAAACATTTTCACCGAGAAATAGGCCATGCACTTGCTGAATCTGTCTTAATTTTAGATCAACAAAGGTCAGTTAAAAAGATGAGATGGTCCCAAAACGTTTTGGGACCGATTGATAGGATTGCTGTGGACGAAGTACACACAGAGATACACTGGGAAGAGCTAATGAGGTTTAACCATGTAATTTAAATAGCTTTTTAAAATTGTATGTGCCGTTTTCTTTTGCAGGGTGCAAATGTTCCACCAAAACAAGTTTCTTCCCGAGACTATTTTGCAGAGCCACCATCACTGCGTCCAGAGCTCAGCGCCACCCAAGACGATTGTGATTGGTTTAAAGAAATGCAAAAAAACTCCACAGCAGTGTTTCTGCTAGAAAACAATTGGTGCCGGTAAGGCTACCTTGGCCAGTTTGACAGATTTTACCGTAATCCCTAATAAGCACCTCACAGGCTGTTTTAGGGGTGTAAGAAAAAATCAATACACTTGAGTATCGTGATATTTTTATTATTTTTTTTTAAACGTCCAAAAATATTCATGTAAGACAGAGGTTCACGTTTATGTTGTGTTTAAACCCCCTACCGCTGGATGGCTATGCTGAGACGCACCACTAGTGTCCTTGCCTAACAGTGCCTAGCGGTGCCTGACTTTTTGCTAGAAGCTAACAATGTTGCTATGGCTGAACTTTGGCCTACTTTAGCATATAAAAATTTGCTCACTAAGAACCTGTGAACCACAATCCCAAACTGGCAGTTTGATTTTCTGCGTATTGAATCGTTTACCTAAAGTAAACTTCTTTGACTTTCATGAACATCATGTCTTTTTTTAAATATTAGTTTTTCTAAAATTATACTTAAAAAAAATCCCAATATATCGCCTTACACGCAGTATCAGATATATTGCAATATATTGAATCGTGACCCATGTATAGTGATAAGTATCGTATTGCCAGATTCTTTCCAATACACAGCCCTAGGCTGTTGAGAAAGTCAAGCCTCCGTAACCGACTGTCGTCATAGGGATGGTATCATTTGTGGCATTAAAAAGGTGCAGTAAGTGATGTTAATCCAATAAACATTTTGTCAAATTCAGCAAATATCTCCTCACGGTCACCTAGCTCTCGGTTTTCTGTGTGCAGTGAAAATAAATCCTGAGTAAATACACAGCCCTGGCTGTGTCAATGGAAAACAAACAGAAAGAAGTGCACCAGCCACAAAACACTATTCCAGCCAGTCAGCACTCAGCCAATCATATAAATGCTGATAATGGTTCCAACTTCTTTACTTTTTGTTTGCCTTTATTTCACAATAAGAGCACGCTGTTATTCAAGATAACTTCATCCATGATTAACAAATCAATCTTCAAACTGCTTTCAAAGAACCTAATCAGCTGGATGGGAATGAATAGATTATTTCATCTTGATAACAGCAGTTATCAGTTAGCCTGGATTGGAAAAGCCACATTTGAAGAACAGGGCCCAGAGCTAAACGCAGCAACTCCAACGCCGTGGATATACAGTACTGTAGACTAAAAAGGACCAAACAGCTCAGATGTGAAAGCACCTTAAGATTCACCGCTGTTTAAATAAGTAAATAAATGACAGTTTTGCGTACCAGTGTCGCCTGTTTGCCGTAATCAATCCATCGCTGGGTGGCAAAGTTGGTGGACTCGGCACAGTTGAAGCCATGGTTGAAACCTGCGTGATAACCAAACGGGAACGTCACAATGAACTGGCCGGCCTCCTGCGTGACCTGAAAATGACACAGAACAACAGAGAATTACAAGAGCGGACACGCCATTTCATTTCAAACTTTCCACTGTTGCTTCATGGCATCCCTATCACTATATTTAATCATGAAGTTTATTTTCTGCCCGTTTGTTAAAGACGTCAGAGGTCAATACAAAGTGAATGAAAGGTCACCTTCTCAAATGGTATGCCATATTTCTTCAGGATGGAGGGGGAAATTAAAGTCATCTTGTGGCGCAAGAAGGCTTCGCAGCTCTGAGCATTCCCTGGAAAGAAACCTGGAAATACAGGAGGTCATCCACAACATCAGAGTTAATTAGGGCTGCACAATATATCGTTTGTTTTTCTTCATTCTCATTGGGATATCAACTGGCACAATAAACATATCTCGAGAGGCTGTGACATATCGGGGAAAGTAAAACGCCATGTTGGGCAAGTAAATATAAAAACCTACTTGCCCGTTCAGGCATCATCGTATCATTATCGTTTTATTTGAATGTGCCGTTACTTTACTTTACTATGTTACTTTTAAAAAGTAGTGTTTCCTCGTTACTCATTACTTCATAAAAAAGTTATCAGTTACTTTACTTAGTTACCCCTATGGAAAGTAACTTTTTTACGTTACGGTCTACTACATTCTATTCTGGCAGAGACTGAAGTTAATTATACAAAAACTATCTTTGACCATAAAGCCAATCTCTGGTTTATTTTGTATTTTTTTTTAACCTTTATTTATTCAGTGTTTGCAGGAACACCCTGATCACATTCACACAGTTACACATTCATACCTGGAAGCTGCCCAGTACAACCACAGTCTGATCTGCTGGCCACTGAGCAGCTCCACTGGAGCGGTTGGAGGTTAAAGGCCTTGCTCAAGGGCACCTCAGTGGTGGTAATGAGGGAGGGACAAGCGCTGCTCATTTTAGGCTGGGCTGAAAGCAACACTGGTAGGCTAGGCTGGCGCTGTTGCCTTGGAAATGACAACATCCGGTCTCTGAATATGAAAAAAACGAGCCTTTTTTCATTTCTATTTCCGAGTGATTTTATTTTTGTTATATGAAATAGAAAATGAAAATCACAGCATATTATAAATTTCTCCCATCCCCTTTTGAACATGAAAAGGAAAAAATGCCTTGTAGTTCAATTTCAAATGTATTTTAAAAACGAAAATCAAATAACCATCTTTTTTTGTTTTTCAATACCTGTTTATGAAATGAAAATCGAATGAACGAAAAAGTACACGGACCATATTGTATAATGTCATTCTTTTTTTAGTGCTGCCTTTTATATTCAATTCAATTTAAAATTTGGTTAATGAAAGAATTTTGAAAATGATTTCCTTTCGTTTGTCAAAAATTCAACAAGCAGTTTGTTGTATTTTAGCAGAATACTGAAAGAAGCTGAACCGAGAACACTTTAACATCAGTTCATTTATCCCAAGTAATAACGTTATCGCATATCAGCCCTGGTGTTTATGTATTTTAAGTTATGAACACAATTGCTGTTGTGGTTTCAGAGGTACTTTCCATATGTGTGGAGGTTCACCGGAAGCACTTCCTCTTTGAAACCACTGAGCATGACAAGCTGAAGGTAGTTGTGGGACCCAGTGGTTAAAATGTCTCTGAGTAACAATAGTATAACTGATCCATTGTCATAGGGGATTCAAGACAAAATGGGATAAGTGCCTGTCGTGACACATTCAAATTCATCTATGGAGCAAGAAGCCATCACGTACCCTTAGCAAGTCGTTCCAGTCTTTTCCCATGCTCCGGTGGAACAACATACCTGCAGAGCAACACAAACGCAAGTCTATCAAATAGGATTATGGCTATGATATTAACAGCAGAGAAAAAAACCAGTACATTCATCAACAATTAGCAAAAGCGCAAAGAAATAGATAAGTAAAATAGCTTAATCTTGATGGGTTGTATCTTCCATTGAAGATGTTTTAGTGTATCTGAATGAATCTGCACACATCAGTAATTGGCCTGAAACCAGATGTGTTTCTTTCGTTTCTATTTTTGTCCTCCAGCAAACACAAAGCTTATTTACATGGCACTATCACTTAGCTAATAAAAAAAGTTCTCTTTCCCAATTTGCTTTTTTGTAGGGCTGCTCCCTCTTAATCGATTAGTCGACTAATCAGTTGTTTTGGTCTTAGTCAACTTAGATTTCTTTAGTCGATTAGTCATGTTTTATGCTTTTTTCATGCTGAATTACTTATTTCCAAGAAATGTACAAGCACATCTCTGGTAAACACAAGAATTAAAGTGGCGCTTTTGCATGACTCTTTGTGGAGAAACTCAGATTTACAGATCTGTCGATTAAATCAACTAATCGATACAATTGAAGGAGTGTTAGTCGACTAAGAATTTCTTTAATCGAGCACAGCCCTACTTTTTTGTAGTTGCCATGTTCTCTTACGGTAAATATAAAAACTACAGATGCATATAAATATATCTATATCGATATATGAGGCTAGATATTGTCTTAAATTTTGGATATCGTAATATCGTGATATGACACAAGTGTTGTCTTTTCCTGGTTTTAAAGGCTGCATTACAGTGAAGTGATGTCATTTTCCGAACACACCAGACTGTTCTATTATTTGCCTTTACCCACATAGTTATTATATCAACATAACTGATGATTATTTATCAAAAACCTCATTGTGTGCATATTTTTCTGAAAGCACCAATTGTCAACCCTACAATATCGCCACAATATTCACATCAAGGTATTTGGTCAATGACTGTACCAGGACTTTGGCTCTCCAAAGTGCAGGTAGTTGATGCTGTACAGATCCATGTCCTCCGTGTGCCACGCGAAGGCGCTCTTCCACATCCCAAAGTAAAGGTACGGCGTGTTGACTCCTTTGATCTTGATCCCGCTCTCGTTCTCCACAGTGTCCAGAATGGTGTTGAGGCGGCCGATGTTCCATTCAGCCACGTCCTGTAAAAGGAGGGATTCGGCAGAGGTTGTAAGGTCTGGAATGAGGTTGATCACACTATAAAAAAAAAATGTCTTTAGCTGTGTCGGATCCCTATCACGGAAATGGTGCACCACACAGTGCGTTCGCCATTTGGTAGTGGGGTTTGAATTCTCCGTGGTTAATTTCATTCACTCTATCAGAGATCTTCAACAGGGGGGGGTCACACACACACACGTAATCTACTGACGCAACAATACTTTCAGCGAGTGTCCCAAATCTTGTTTGGTCGTTCCCTATATAGTTTACTATTTAATTAACACTATATAGGGAATAGTGAGTGATTGATAAGGGAATGGTTTCAACACAGCTAGTGTCTGTGTCTGCTTTTAAAAAGAGACTAAGACAACAGTGACTACTAAAGTATGTTAAAGCTTGAATACTCTCAACGGCTTGGGGACGTCCAAACAAGTGACTCTGAAATCCTTAGATTTTTACTGTTATTCTCACTTGTTATAGGTTTACAGGAAATTTCCTGCATAGATGATTTTTTGGTACCCCACAAAGAGGTTTTAGCCAGTCCCAAAGGAAAATGACCAGCACCAAAATTATTAGAATTGGAATAAGAAAATAGCAATTCAAATCCTCTCCAAATGTGTTTAAGAGCAATTTACCAAACAACCGCTGACCAAGCAGGACATGAACTTGAATATGAGAGCTAATCTCAGTTTCACCTCTAGAGTCAGGCTGTACCGGACTATTTTTTTTTACCAGTTTTGTTAATTGGGGTTTTATGTACTCAAGCATAATATACTTTGTTTATAAAATTGTCAGAAATAACAGGCACATGCATAGAGTTCTTTCAAATAAGGTAACACAGACTCTTGCCTTTAATGTACGCGGACCGATCAGGAAGTCAGGAAAAACCCTGGGTTTATGTGTATTGCATTTTATTTATGGAGGAAGGTCATGATCTGGTTTATCGGCATTTCTTTAAACTAGTGCTGTCAGTTAAACGCGTTATTAACGGCGTTAACGCAAACCCATTTTAATGGCTTAATTTTTTTAATCGCGAGATTAACGTTCTTTTTGGCCTAGCAAACTTTGTAGTTTTTTTTCACATGCTGTTGCAACAACTAGTAATGTTAGAAAACTACAACACCACACCGGATCTAGCTAGACCGGAAACACAACAACAGGCACGCCACACACACGTTTGGGCTTGCAAGCCGGCCAAAGAGTAGTAGCTAACGTTACGTTTTGAGTGGATGGCGAGCGCGAGACGCCGAAATGGATGCCAATAAGATTCTGAATGGAAAGTTTACTTTTAAAAAGTTGCCAAATGGTTCCATTGACAAGACCAAAGTGATCTGTGCGTTTTGTCGTTGTGAACTGAGCTATCATCTCAGCACGTCCAGTCTGAAATACCACTTGATGACCAAGCACACAGCTGATGCGAATTCCCCGCCCCCTCGTCAAAGCCAGGCGACAAAAGCACAAATCAAGCCAATCCACTTTTACATGTTGATAAGAGCATTATGAGAAATGAGAAAAAAAATAATGGGACAAAAAGAAATCAAGGGACATTTAGAAAAGATCAAAATGTGCGATTAATTGCAAGTTAACTATGACATCAATGTGATTAATTGCGATTCAATATTTTAATCGTATGACAGCACTACTTTAAACCAATCACAATCGTCTTGGGCGAAGCTAAGCGCCGGACGGAGCCACGGTGCCTCTGCAAAATAGCCTCGGGAAGGAACTTGTTTTGGACTCTGGAATTAAAATGGCTGTTGAGATTGTGATGAGAATTTTTACTCAAAAAAACCACAATATAATTTGTCGGTTCTAGAGGACGTTTCTCGAATCGACCGGAGTTTACAACACCAACACAAAGAAAGAGGAAGGTGACGGACATCCGGCCGAAAACGAGGGACATCCGGGGGAATTTCCGGCGGCTCCGGAACAACCCTGTTAACGAAACATCATAGATAAAGATTACCACTCACCGGATCATACAGCGTTCCGCTGACATCAGCCCCATAAAGGGGGTGGTTGAAGGTCAGGTTCTTCCAAAACTTCCTCTCCAACTCGCTAAAATCCACGTATCGGGGATTGCAGAACCTACAATGAGAAATCCGAGAAGAGAACTCGTTTGGTATTTTAAAGTGCCCATATTATGAAAAAAAAGGGCTTCCTACGTCAGTAGCCGAGACGAGGTGGCTAACCGCTAGCATGCTGATAGCAGCAATGTGCAGTACAACAAAAATATGGTGTTTTTTGAAAATTAAACCATGTAAACCTATTCTGGTACAACCTCAAAACACAATTATGAACCTGAAAATGAGCATAATATGGGCGCTTTAAATAATAGGCTTATGTAAATCACGTACAGTACAGATTGTCTACATTATAATCATATTGTATTGCTGGGCAATATATCAATCGATATAGGAGACTAGGTATCGTCTTAGATTTTGACTATCGTAATATGGCTTAAGTCTTGTCTTTTCCTGGTTTTAAAGGGTGAATTACAGTAAAGTGATGTTGATCTTTCCAGACTGTTCTAGCTGTTCTAGTATTTGCATTTACCCACTTAGTCATTGAATCCACATCTACTGATAATTATTTATCTAAAATCTCATTGGGAAAATATTTTGTGAAAGCACCCATAGTGAACCCTACAATATTGTCAATTGGGTCAAAAATATTGTGATATTTGATTTCGCCCATCCTTAATTCATTCTGTGAAAAATGTTCATCAATCCACTGCGGTTCATAGTTTGACTACGTAAACTGACTTATCCAGGTTGGAGGTCTTGCGGAACTCGTGGACCGTCATCGGCTTCTTCTGGATGTTGTACTGTGTGAACAGTCCCGACTGGCCCGTCACCACCTGCTGAATGGGAGCAGGAATCACCAGGTCGTCGATGTCATCGTATGTCCGTCTAGGTTTCCAGCTTTTGGGTGGAATGACCTGCAAAGGAAGAACAGCGCAGGAACAGAATGACAAACAGCCTTTCTGTTGGAGAGGAGAAACTCAGAGCAGCGGAGCGATGAGCAGGGCTGAAACGATCCCTCGAGTAACTCAAATATCGCGATTACTAAAAATCACTGATGCACATTTCTTTTGTGGTGAGGCCGGGCTTCGGAACAGCGGACCGTGGGTCCAGAAGACTGACGTTCTCTCCACATTACATGAATATCACGCCATCTTTCCCCCCTCACACCCTCAAACTTCAAACCAAAACAGCGAAAGAAAGAAAGAAATAATGAACAACTGGGAATGAGATTTTCAGTTTGGTTTTTGTGTTTACCGTGGTATGAAATTGAGTCTCAAGAATCTTAGAATTGGTGTTGACTACTAAGTTCCTGGTATCGTGACATCCCTAGTTGCTTCACAGTTAAAGAATAACAAAGGATAATCTTCTTTGGAAGACTTTTCCTGTGAAGCAGCCACAGGAAGCGTTGAATATGCATTATCATCATACTAAGAATCCAAGCAAATGTCTAATACTCTCTTTCTTTGGCATTGGTTCAGGCAATGATTTGGGCTAATTACATTTTCAACTGAAGTCCATTTTCTATATTCCCTATCACTACAAACCAGTGTTGTAGTACTCATGATCGCTCTTGGTCTTAAAGTGCTCATATTATGCTTTTTGGCTTTTTCCCTTTACTTTATTCGGTTTGATATGTTTTTGTGCGTGTTATAGGTTTACAAAGTAGAAAAAGCCCAAAGTCCACCCCAAAGGGACTTACCATCTCCAACAGAAAACACTGTTCAAAAACTGCTCCAAACAGCTCTATTGTAGTCCAGCCTTTACTTCAGAGACAAACGTGGTCACTTTGTAACACATGTTATAATGCTCGCCTAGCTGCTAGCGTGGCACGCCCTCATACTCTGCTTCTGACTGGCTAGTAGTCCTTACCTAGCTACTGCGCATGTGTGACTCCCAACAAAGATGGTACAGAAGTGAGATGCCTCAGTCTGTAGCTAAAACAGAGAGCTCAACAAAAGAGGAGCTGCAGCAATGTGTAGTACAAAAATAATATGGTGGTTTTTTGAAAATTAAACCATGTAAACCTATTCTGGTACAACCTCTATATATAATTATGAACCTGAAAGTTAGTATAATATGAAAAATGGTCTCAAGACCACTTTTTGAAGGTCTTGGTCTCATCTCGGAATCGGCCAGATTTTTACTCGGCCACGTCTCTAGCCGCTTTCCGAACAGAGGGATTTTTGCAGTTCCTAGAACATAACATTCCTAGAACCCTTTTTTTCTCATGTTCCGACTGGACCAATTTGGGGATTTTTAAGTTCCTCTGACCGCAGTTCAGTTTCTGCTCCTACTTCAGGGCAGGGTCTTTTAGCTGTTCCCTTTTCCGCATAGGGACCTAGGTCAACGAGGGTCGGGTTTCCGGTACAGACAGACCAACAACGGGACAACTTTAACAGTTTTCGCCATCTTATTCATCACTAAATTCACTTCTAGGCGAGAAATTAACTGTTTAGATTTCAAATATAGGTCAGTCTTGCGAAAACTGATGCCGAATTGACAATTTGCTTTCAAAGTTTTCGGAGTTGAGAATCTCCATGAAGTGAGGCGACAGCCAGCAGGCGACAGCCAGCAGGCGACAGACAGCAGGCGACAGCCAGCAGGCGCCTGCCCCAGTCGCTAGTCGGTTTAGGTGGTCTTGACTACAACACTGCTATGAACTACTAATTACTAACTACTCAGCCAATAGCATGGCTCATAACGATGCCCCATTTAATCATAAAACTACTACAAGTTATTATACATATAGTACATTTAAGGAAAAATAGCAGATCAATCAGAACTCATTGTATCGTAATAACCTGACAAAATACAATAGACCCTACTTACTTTTGCCATTCCAGCTTTGTGTGCTCCTTGTGACTCCATATAGGCGATGTACCGGCTGAAGTCCTTGAACTCCTCTTTGGAGGGCTGGAACGTCATTATTCTGGAGCCTGCGCCTTGGGCTGGCGTGTCTGTAGTCATCTTGGGTTTGTTACTTTGACCTCAACTCTTGATTGGTGGAAAACATGGACATGATTAGGGATCGACCAATACTGGTTTTGTAAGTATTATTATTTGATTATGAATAGTTAATAAAACAGATAACCTATATTTGGAACAGATATGCATATACAGTGAAAATGAAAAAGTCAAAATTAAGATTTTGCAATGGTACAAACTCCAACATAATACCCAGTAACAGGTAGTCAGATAGTGTTGTGGGTGGGACATTAAAGGTGCACTATGAGTTCCTGCATGGTCACTTCTGTTGATGTTCCAAGTAAATACCAAACAAAACAGAGCAAGCTCGCCCCTACCCCCATGTTTCCGTATCTTCATGACTAACTGACTAATTGTCACTAACCCCCACCCTTTGTTTGTTGTATGGTGCACAGCAAGTGCCCCTAGCTTTTGTTTGACGTGTACGACCCCTGTGTTGTCTCCCGAGACCGGGCTTTATCACAGTGTATTCAGGGGGGCAGGCAGCTAGCGGATCAAGGAGAGATGCCTACCATTTGAGACAAAAATGTAATCGCGCTGAAACCATGCAGGAACTCATAGTGCACCTTTAGGTCAGACTCAGTGGCAAGTGAAACCGAAGCCGAGGGACAGACCCAGAGCTGTAGCCGAGTCAAAGTAGCACTCTTTTTAATTTATTAACTTCATTGGTTATCGGACAAATAAAACGCTGATACAGACAATCTGCCAAAATATCGCTAATCGGCCAGGACCAATAATTGGTCTATCCATAGACATGATCATGAAAACATTTAGGTTACGTGTTTGACAGTTGCATGTCTGATTGGCTCACTTTAATGCAGTTGCATAAAGTCTTTTTTTAGCCTGTGTGCCATCACTTGACAGTACAGACCATCTCAAGCACACTGCTGAAGTTGCTCTACGATTCAGGAGTAAAGGGGAAAGTTAAGAGATATTATAACTTGGCCAGTTCTCCCTTGTTTCACCACTTAAAAGTTATAGAAACAGTACCAGATTATCATAGTTACAGCCCCAAAGCTGTTACACTCCTTAGCAGATGTGTGAAACTTTTATTCCGTTTGTGAAAACAGAATGAAAGGATATTTCACAACTGTTTCCAAAAACCACTACACTCTGATTTGTCAAACCTGAACCTGAAATTAACAGGCAGCCCAAGGGAACTTTCAGAATTATGAAACCTTTTATTCTATTTCTGTTTTTCTCCATGCCAGACCACACAGAACAGAAACCGCTAGACTTAAACCTAGTCAAACACTGTCTTAATTATTATAGAGACCCAAAAGACAATTTATAACCCAGAGTTGTAACTTCCTCTATTCTATTTGTGAAAACAAACTGTATCCAAAGTATTTACTGATATTACAAAAATAGTCACTCCTATTTTGCATTTACCCAAGCTCCCCCTTAGCTACTATTCTACAGAAGACGTTCTCCAACTTAGACCTCCAATTTGACTACCTTAGTTAAGTAATGTGCATTAAAAACAATCATTTTGTTGTGTAGAGTTGACCAACCAAGAAGTTATTCAACTTTGAGCTAACGGGCAACGTATCTGAACTCAAGCATTACGGACTTTACTTATAAAAAAAACCCTGAAGACATAGCGGTTCCCCGTATAATGTGATTGGATACAATCCTGATATGCTCGGTCTGTGATTGGTTGAATACCATGTCCGTTAAACCGTGGCCCACTGACAGCGCTGCTCCACGGAAAAATATGAAGCTAACGTTACGTTAGTCCGCTGGCTAACATGCTAACTGAAAGATAGCTTGCTCTCGGTCTCAGGAATTAAAAGTGTAGTCAACAAAAACCAAACCACTGTCATATTCAGGAGTAGACCGCACGTCACTAACATTTACAGACAATCGGAGTCTTCACGTCAAACCAGATAGTCATTTATTGAAAGCAACCGCTAAGTGTGTAACGTTAGATCTGACAGCTGCCTCTGCTCTCAGCTAGCAAACATGGCTTGTTGCTGACCGCCAGTTTTTGTGCCCAAACTTAGAGTTACTCCTAATTTCCTAAAAACGAACTCATTCTAAAGTGTCAAACATTAACTTACACTCGCTGAATTGCAGACGAGTTGTTTTTTTTCTCAGATCACAGGTAGTAGAGTAGAAATACAGACATCATCAGTCCGGGTGGAAAAGACAGTCCTCCATTATTCCAATGACGCATGCCCAGTGTGTGTTTGTTTACATGCTGCTCAGCGGGAGGGGCTTCCCTAGTCCCCCAGCCAATCACAACGCCCTCTCCTCCAGACCATGCCTGTACCCAGGTTTGCCAGTCCGACAGAGATTTAAACCCCCCACCCACACACACACACACACACACACAAATTCTGAAATGCTATTTTACTGTATCTAAAGTTCCTTAGTCAAATGATGAACTTATGAGGGGCCTCCAAATAATTGTTAATTTTTTTGAAAAAAAATTCTTAACGTGAATCCAACATATTATTAGTAAATACAAATCCCCACTGCTTACTGGCCTATGGGTAAGGTAGTCACTGAGATAGCCATCCACAGATATAGTTAATCATAAGGATTTACTGTGCCACATGTATGTGTATCATTAAAACATGATTTATAAAATAATGACAACAATTATTAGGATATTTTACTAGCTACGTATTCTATGTAAAAGGCTTTAGGTCACCCTACACGTTATTGATGGCCCAGTTTAATATGCAATTTTGTTTTAGACAATATTTGCTCCGTCTCTCTTTCAGTTAAAGGGTCCCTGGCTTAAAAAAACGTTGAAGACCCCTGGTCTAAATGTCAAGTCAAGTCAGTTTTTATATAGCCCCCTAAAAACGTACACAGCCTGATGTACAAAACATAATCAGTTTCTAAAATATGACACATTGGTATAAACTACTCAACATAAAGTAGTTCCAATTGGTTCCTTGACCACAAAATAAAATGCTGTTTACACGCGTGATTCTTGCACTTTTCCGGGGATTGGGGTTTTACCCACATGGTTAAATGCACTTATTGTAAGTTACATAAAAGCTAAATAAATGTAATGTAAATAAATGTAATGTAATGCAACATTTAATAACAACCATCATACATAAAAAATTGATAGCTAATTAAACTTTAGTTAATACTTATTTTACTGTAAACAAACAACGTAGGAAAGCTTTTTTGCACATCTCTTTTGTCGGGCAGGTGAGTAGGATATGATCAAAAGTAGCAGATCAGAAGCTTAGAGAAAGTCCTGCACACTGACCATTACGCAAGCAATAATTTATTTAGAAAAATACAACGTTTCGGTCTTAGACCTTCATCAGGTAAATGTAAACTGTAAACAAAAATGATTTATGTTGACTAGTTATTAGTAAAGTTATAATCTATGTTATTTTAAAGTAGTTTAGTGTAATATGAAAGTATGAGTTTGTAGAAAGTAACCCTTCCTCACTTCTCTTTTAAAACAAACAAAAAAATCCATTTGTCCTCACATGCCCAGAGGCATTTTTATCGTTTTAAACTTCTCAGATCAATAATGGCCTTGGCAAATTAGCTTAGTTTTTTTGCACCAAATACATGGAACAAAGTACAACAGATATTCAAAATAGAAGGGTGTGTGTGGGCGATGGTAGACAATATGGTTGTTGTAAAGTGTTCCTGCTTCGGTTAATCCATAGACGTGGCTGTTATGTATTTTGTTTTTATTTGACATATCTATATTTTATTGTTTTGTATTGCTGTTGAAGAGCTTCATGCTCAATCAATTTCCCCTGAGTAAATGATGATGATCAAGTAACATTCATTTGGGCCCATTACATATTTTTAGTGATGTACACAAGACAAGGTTATTTGATTATTAGTGTGATAATAGCTATAATCTAAATAATGTTTATAGATGCTTCACAAAGTATTCATTACCCACTGACACGGTATTATAATCAACTGTTGCAAATTTACTTTATAATAGCCATCCAAATAATGATTTTACTTTGGTAGCCTAACATTTTAAAGCGCCCATATTATGCTCATTTTCAGGTTCATAATTGTATTTTAAGGATGTACTAGAATAGGTTTACATGGTTAATTTTCAAAAAACACCATATTTTTGTTGTACTGCACAGCTCTCTCTCACTGCTGCAGATCCTCTGTTCACCTGGTGTCTGTTTTAGCTACAGAGTGAGACCTCTTTTCTTCTTCTTCTGTACTATCTTTGATTGCACTCGCACGTGCACAGTAGCTCCAAGGGGGTAAGCTTCGCTTCAGAACTTGAACCTCCTATGGCACCATTTTGATGCTACAAAGCGATCACCTCCTGTTAGCATCCCATTGACTCCCATTCATTTTGGCTTCACTTTGACAGCAAATAACTTTACATCTGAAGCGTTTAAAGACTCTATTTGTCCATTGTTTATTTCTAAAGAAACACGAAAATGTGTTTAAAAAGGCTTTTAAAAGGCTCCATTACCTTGTACCTCACGTTATGGCTCCGTAGCAGACATTTTTGTAAAAATAGGCTAACGATTGTGTCATAACCAAGCGACTTACTGTCGCATAGTAGAGGAATTACCGTATCGTACAGGAGAAGCTTGCAGGCAGTTTGGACTTACGTTAGCTGTTTAGGTTTAATTACTGATGTTAACTAGCATTTTAGTTAGCAATTTAGCCTGTGCCCATGTTATCTCCTTACATATACATACGCTCCCCGTCTCTGTAAGATTTGGAATGACTGAAATTTCCCTTGGCACAGCTACCAGAAGACTTACAACTTTCAGACAGGTTGCTGACGTCACATTTACATCGTCTCTCTCAGTTGGAGGCTGCTCAGTAACGCTCAGCGCTCACCGGAAAAGTGCTTCTAATATCCTTCTAGTCTCTGTACAGAGCAACAGGCTCTGTTGGTCCATTTTATATATGTCAATGAGTAGCTCAGATGTAGATCATGTCAGCTAGCTAGCTCCATAGACAGTAAAACACATAGATATATACACTAGATGTCGCCTTGAGGTTCTAAACATACGTCAAAACCGCCGCCATCTTGGAACAGGGGTCCAACGTTTTCCCGCATTCAGATCAACGCTAAAGATGCCAAACTTTTGTGCTGCTTATTGATGTTCGATAGAGGAAATGCCCCGCTGATCCAGATCGGACCAGCCAAAGACAGAGTGGTGTTTGGGAGGATCTTACACATAGTCCGGGAGGATCTTACACGTAGTCCAGGACGACCTGTATGTCGATATCGGCGGGAAGTTCAACTAAGTTTGCCGGCGGCACGCGGACGGAGAGAAGCTACAGCGGGGCAACAGAGACCGTCTGCGGCTGCAGGATGTGGAGCTCAGTGCCCGTTAAAATTATATTTAACGCATAAATACATACAGAAATAAAGAGTGGAGGAGTGAGCCTGGACATTTCAGTCTGTTTAAACTTCACTTTGAAGCAGAAACTCTTAGTTCAGAAGGGTGAAGTTTCCGTTTGGACTCAGATCTGTGAACCGATCATAATAAATATTCTTTGTATTAACACATTTATTAGTCTCTTTGTTTTGTAGTCGATAGTTCATCTTAAGTTTACTTAAGTGGAAGCAGTATCAAGTGGAAGAATGGGACTATAAACCTAGACTTACATATATACATATATATGTATACATACATATATCAAAAGATTAATTTTTCTCTGGACTCGATCATAAATACATGTCTGACCTTTGGAACGAACCACAAAAACTAGAAAATCGCATTCACGACGATTTATGGTGATTTTATTTCCGTTAGCCCTTTACCTACATTGACGCTGATGCATTAAAGAGGAGTGACTCCCCTGTTCCAAGATGGCGGCTCTGTTGACGCATTTATTCCAATGAACTGCCGCAGTCAAGGCGACATCTAGTGTATATATCTATGAGTAAAACAAAGGCTGTTTCTCCGACTTCGGTCAGTTACAAAGTAGGATTAGCTGGGAGACTTCTAAATGAGGGCGCACATGTAAGTAGTTCTTTTGTAGATTATGGTGAACTTGTGTTGTAGCAGTGCTTTGCTATTGAGAACGAGGTAGCATGCTAGCGTTAGCATTAGCGTTAGCATGCTAATGCTACGAGCTAACGGTTGCGGTTAGTCAGCTCGTTTCAGCTTGTGACGTCACAAGCCGTGCTGATTTTGAACAGCTCACCCGGAGACTGAAGGCAGGACACATTTAGAAACCGTATCTCACTCAAAACAGCATGCGTGTGGAAGCACCAGAGACACAAAAGAACACCCCAAATCCCAGAAAAAGTCTTTTTTTTCATAATATGGGCACTTTAAATACCAGACTGTTATTGGTAATGGAGTTTGTTTGTTTTTAAGATTATGTTTGGAGTGACTACCCAGGCGCCCCGGTAATCTAAATTTTATTTCCAGCACTGCACAATGATCTCAATATATTGCAAGTCCGTACATCCTTTATAAATTGAATTTGCGAGCAGCGATTAAGGGCCCTCCACCTCCCCACCCCTGCATGTCCTACACTGCGAGGTGCTGGAGATGATGTATTGGACATTTTGGATCACACCCTGTGTCCACTATGTTGCATTCGACAACATTCACTAAACATGCATTATGTTATTCTAAGTCTATGTTGACAATGTTTCATTTCAGGGATTGTTCAGGATGGTGCCGCTGGAAATTCTGCCGGATGCCCCTCATTTTCAGCTGTGCTAGCGTTCTAAACTCCGGTGGATTTCTGAGGACTATGGTTAACTGCTCCTCAGATCTCTGCAGGGTAAATCCAGACAGCTAGCTAGACTATTTGTCCAATCTGAGTTTTCTGTTGCACGACTAAAACAACCTTTGAACGTACACGTGTTCCACCAAAACAAGTTCCTTCTCGAGGCTGTTCTGCAGGGGCTCCGTGGCTCCGTCCGGCGCTTAGCGCCGCCCAAGACGATTGTGATTGGTTTAAAGAAATGCCAATAAACCAGAGCACGTTTTTCTCCCATCCCAGAATGCTGTGTGGACTAGCCAGACCCTCCTCCGCAGCGCTGTGGAGGAAGGTCTGGCTATGCAAGACTATATGGTGTTCCATATCAAGTGTAGACCAAACAATGTACATTTCACGTAAATCCTGTGATGCTGTCACATAAGGTTGAGTCCCTGTTGCTTGTAGATAAATACAAACTTTTTTTTTAACGTTTTGGTCGTCTTTTTCAACATTATTGTCACTTTTCCTGATGTTTTTTTCACTTTCTTTTACCTTTTTGTCACTTTTTTCAAATGTTTTGGTTACTATTTCCACAGTTTTTGTCAAACTTTTTTTGTTCAAATGCTATGAAATTGAATAAAAAACCCAAATTCAATGACAGTAGTGAGTCATTTATTTTACTTGTGAAGAGCGTTGTAGGGAACCATCCAAGTTACTTTTTTTTTTGAAAATTTGGTTGAAAGAAACCCAAATTTCTGATATAGAAGCGTTTTGAAAATGGGTCAAATTTAACCCGAGGACAACAGGAGGGTTAATATTGGCATGTAGATGTCCCCAGGCGTGGCCTGTTATCATGCATGAGAAATGTGAAGCCGATTGGACAATGCACATATTGATTTTCATAAAAAAAAAAAAGTCTCTCAGTAATATTTTTCACTTGTGAAGGAGTCTTGTAGGAATTGTGCAGGATAATAATCCGGCAGGACGTTTTTGTAAAACACATTTTCTGACTCAATAAAACGTCTGTCTTGCAAAAGTCACTAAGAATCTATAGAATTTATAAATGTAATCTCTTGATACTCTTCATAAATGTGAACCACCACTTAATAGTCAACAGAAGAGAGTGAGTGAAAAGAGAAGGAGAAAAGGGGAACGTAGAAAAGAGTGTGTGTATTATGCAACCCTGCATCACTTTTACAGCCTGTCCTGCTCAGAGTAGCAAACTGGGCCGTGACGGGTCCACGGAGCGTCACAAAAGGGAAGAAAATCCACCACATTTTACATTAATTAAAAACCCAGTTATTCAACTTTATTAACATCAAGGTTTTCAAGACAATTCAGTCTGTTTTTATTAACAAATAGAAAACAGATCATGTATACAGATAAACAGATAGGACCCCTACAGCACGACTGTGAAATGAATCCTTTATATGGTCCGCTTCATCCAAAAACCACCTCCCTTTGTCATCTCATCCAGTGAAAACCACAGAGCTCCAGCACTGAACATCGAGGCTGCTCGCAGTTACAAGTCTGCCCGTCTGCAACACAGTGATACAATAGCTGAGCTGTAACATATCATGAATGGGGATCCAGTGTGTCTGCGTGTGTGCTCTGTGTACATAAAGGCCAGTGTATCTGCTTGTGTGCCCTGGCTATATGTAAAACCATGTATGCAAACCTGAAATGTACGGAGATCACTAAATCACTTCCCTATATGATGTCATAGTCATGTTGGGTGCAGTACATGTGGTCCATGTGGCTATTTTTGAAATGCAAAAATAATTATGAGCACACGGAAACCAGATTGCATGAAGTTAGACACATTTTGAGCTAAAATAAATTTAAGTGACAACCAACATTCCTTACCTTAAAAAAACAAAAATCTGGTTGTCTGATAATCTGGCCATGTGAGAAAATATGTTATTTTGTGCTTTTCTTTATCTGGCCTGCCATACTTTCTTATTCTTTTCATATGATCCAATAGTCCCCCAACATTTCTAAATTTTCTCCAAGCCCTACTGTAAATGATTTTAATATTCGGCTGTGAACTCAGTTGTGTTTAAGAACATCAACAGGTGGAACATTTTAGGATTTAGAGCGTTGTTAGCAGTTATAACAGCATCAAGGATCACACATGTAAAGTTCAGCAGATATGAATAGGTTTGGAGATATTCTACAGCATCTTTTCCTTCTTGTCAACAAATCCCACGTGCAGACCCAAACCAACAGTGACCTGATCTTACTAATAATTATTGAGTGTGTATCAAAGCCTGATGTATCAGTTAGCCACACTTTTGCACTGGGTGACATGTTCCTTCATTACCATAAACACACACACACACACACTGTAGTTTATTTCTACTCAACCCCACACACACCGTCCTGCTGCCACAAATACTCACTAGAGCACCAAATGCTAAAAATAGACCCCAAGAAAAGCACTATTTCCTTCTGTTATGAGTAACGTTTGCCTTAAACTCTAGTGTCAACCTGTTATAGGAAATTACTGAGACTTATTTATTTATCTGAAAATATATTCGTGAGCCATTTGAACAAAAAATTATAACTTTAGTAGGAATTAACGGGCTTTGACGTGAGAGCCACAGATAGGGAAGTAAGAAAGTCTTGGGAGACGGACAAACACATTTTTAGTTTGGGTGTTTCCATGGGATTTGTTGACAATAAGAAAATATTAAATAAAGCCAGCCTTATCCTTTAAGGTTGGGCAACTAAACCAATTCAATTCAATTTCATCATTGAGTCTTGGTCTCTGTGCCATAATGGATTTATTTTTATATTATTTAATGCACGAACCACGTTTGGATAGCAATATGGTCACAATTACTGTATTCCACCACAATTCTCAAGAACAGACCGTCTGTGTTTAGTCTACCTGAGTCTATATATTAAGAGGGAGTGTGAAAACAAAACCTTTCCAACAACTTTATATTTCCTTTGTTTAAAGTGTCCAGATTTCTGAAAAATCAACAATTATTGACTCTGTACATGCCAGCAGTTGTTCAGATGTGATTAGTGTTGGTATGTTTATAGCCAAAGGTTTATTTCATCTTGTAGTTCACAAATTTGATCTTGTTTATGTGATCTGTTTGGTAGATATCATCATCATCATCATCATCATCATCATCACCATTCTGTTGGAAGCCAAGACAGGAAGTCAAAACCCTCATTTCCCACTAAATAAGATTAACTGAGTAATGATTGATGAACATGAACATTAGAACATCATATATATGGTACAAAATAAAATGATTAGCAGCTGTGAGTATGCGCTCTCCAGTATTAATGTTGAAAATACATGTCCTTTGTGCTAATAAAAATAATAAAAAAAGACAAGCAAATAAAAAAAAAAAGACCCATTAAGACATACAAGAACAAGTGTAAGTGATTACAAAATAAATTCTAAATATTTATAACAACATAGTCATGATGAATATAAATGAAAATAGCAGAACATTTGCTTCTGTTATAAGGAGGAGGCAAACATTGGGGAGTGGCGGGAGTATTGAGTCCAAAAAATCGGAATGAGTCATGACTACAAGTCTTTCAGGGTTGCTTTTTGGGAGGTTTTGGTGTCGGGTCTGTGGCAGAATCATGGCACCAGTGCAGGAGGAGTTTGTCCTGTCCCCTCTCCTCTTTCCTCCAATCCCCAACTTCCTGCTGTGGTTCCCACCTCATCAGTCCCCCCCCCCCAACCCCCCAGAGCATCCTCATCAGGCCTCAGGGACTGATGTAGATGTAGATGTGGCTCAGAGGAGACACACAACTCTTCTGAGGGTGTCTTTCTGGGTGGGGTTATGTTGCATAGTGATCAAAGCTTCCAAGGTACTCCAGAGCAGCCCGGTAGCACAGTTGGTACTGGTCCTAGTGACAAAAAAATCAACAATGTTTTGGTCAGTTCGTAAGCGGGAAGCCAGAATTAAAGCTACAGTGCGTGACTTCACGTACGTCCGTTACATTCAAGCCATTGCCAAATGAGTTGCTACAAATATAATTAAGACTATCAGCTCCACAAAACTCTCTCTGCATTTCCAACACAATCTCACTCCCATCGCGTCAGAAAGCGACGCCTGGTCGGGTGCCTTTGGCGTTTGTTATTGACGAAAAAAAGTCTCCTTTAGCGTCATATGTAGACGAGCTTGGTCGGGACTCTTGGTGTCACTATTTGACGCTCTGGGTCGGGACGTACGTTTAACTGTCATGCTGCACAAGAACGTGACAGTTAGGTTTAGGAAAAGCTGGTGGGTGGGGTTACAAAACGTACGTTTCAGTGACACGCGGGACAAGAACGGGACATGAACCCCGGTCTCCTGGGTGAAAGTCCTGTGTGGTTTGACCCATCCACCCCCCCAAAGACCCTCCTTACGCTGATTTTCAGTCTTTCATTGTTGGGAGTGAGAACGGGTTGGTATAGTTAATATTGTTTCTGTCGACTTTGAAAGAAGTGTATTTTACGACGCTGTCTGGTGTCTGGTGGCTTGAGCGAACGCAATTTCGCAGAGGTTTTGACGTTTAAAAAAATTTATCTTACTCTTTAACAGAAAAGTCGACCTCCTCAGAAATCCTTTCCATAATGTTGTCAGACACTTAGAATATTAATCTGAGCCTGTCAGTGGCAAAACAAGCACTTTTGTGAACGTAAATACAAGCTGCACAATTGCCCTATTAAAGCTATAGTTTCTGCTGCCCCCGTGAGGAATTCTAAGTAGGGGTGTGACGAGACACCCAGCTCACGAGACGAGACACGAGATTGGGTTCACGAGATCGAGACGAGACAAGAGTTTTTACAGAAAACGTCAATGAATAAATAAGACCCGAAAACTGAGCACTGAAATAAATTACCATTTATTTGTGAAGGCAGATGCTATTTTCTCCTTCTCTGCATTTTATTAATTGCAGCACTAAACAAGGAAGTAGGCTACTCTAGTATCGACGACCATTATAGGACGGAGGGAGAACATTTGTCTTTGTTTGAACTGCACGCTGCGGAGCTGTCGGAGGGTCCACGTGATACAAGCCTTCGGTGATTGCGCATGCTTGATTAAAAAAACATGATGGTCTCTTCAAAAGAGGTAATTATCTACACTCGAAATTCTGCGCACGAAAGTCACCGGACGACACAATCTTCTGAACATAGCCATACTGAGAACTACAGAGAGAGTTGTGTGGAGCTGATAGTCTTAATTAGCTTTGTAGCAGCTCATTTAACGGACGGAATGTAACGGACGTTTGTTAATATCAAAACGTTACGCACTAAAGCTATAACTTATATTGTAGCTTGTTTCGCTGACTGCAGTGATCTTGCTGTATAGACCTTTTTCACGGCAGACATTTTGACTTGTCATAGTAGGAAAAGCACAGCTGAAATTGATAACCTTAACGATGGCTCAATTCCATCAAGTGTCCCAGTAAGCTATTTCAGTGAGTCAGCACGCACAATACGAGGGCCTCTCCTAAGTGGAATGCAGCCATCATTAATGGTTTTGAATACACCTGTGCTTTTCCTACTATGACATGTCAACATGTCTGCAGTGAAAAAGGTCTATACTGGACCAATGTCCAATATCAGTCGCTTAGAAACAAAAACATGGAAAATAGGGTCCAGGTTGTAAAAAACGGTAGTTACCCTTTAATGCTGCCATTAGTTTGTGATGAAAAAAAAAAGACACTTGCCACCGGACTTAAACAACTTTTCTGATTTAATATTTCACTTTATTTCCCCTTTGAAAGGGGTGCTTAGCTGCTCATAAATGCTATTGAAGTGAATTAGTTGAAAGATCTTCTGGGCCGGTGCATTAAAGTGGATTAATATACTATGGAAAAATAACTTGTAATCAGATGTTAGCTGGTGGCTTGCAGGAACAAGAAATATTGTGTGTATGCTATGACTCAACAGCCACAAATAAATGGTCAACGTGTGAAAAACCCTGCATCCTGATTGCTCATACCTCTGTCTGCACCATGGCTGGCCTCTGAGTTCGGAGAGTCTTGACGGTGTGGAAGAGGTCCACAGCTCCCTCGTATCTCATCCTCTCCAAGACGATGCTCAGGGTGATGAACACACCGGTCCGCCCAACACCAGCACTGGTGGACACGCACATTATAACACTCTCATTACAAAGAAACAAGTTAGGAAATGTAAGACAGAGGACGGCCAATTACTTGATGTCCTATGGTCCTAAAATAATTTTGGACCTTATTTACAAATGACTTATTTTCTTCATAACCATAACCCATAACCCATAACCTTCTCACAGCCATTACCATTTGTAAAATGATCTGTTAATACAGCACCGACATATACAGGTATAATCTCTTAGGTTGAGCCTAGCCATATTTCTTTGAATCCTATAATATCAATTAAAGATCTTATAATTGATTTGTAAAGTTGGAAACACCCTTCAATATAACCGCAGCCTCCAACATGATCAGTCAATTCCTCTCTAATCTATATCCTTGACGTTCCGCTTCCGGGATTGCTCCGTTGCTGCCGGAAATTCCGCCGGATTTCACTCATTTAGGCCGGATATCTGTTGCCTTGGACTTCCTTTTGTGTTGGCATTTTAAACTCCAGTCAATGTATGAGGACTATGGTAAACCTTTTCTCAGATCTCTGCAGGGTAAATCCAGACAGCTAGCTAGACTATCTGTCCATTCTGAGTTTTCTGTTGCACTACTAAACATTTTTTAAACATACACATGTTCCACCAAAATAAGTTACTTCTGAGCATATTTTACAGTTTTTCTCCGGTGCTTAGCACCGCCCAAGACGATTGGGAGTGGTTTAAAGAAATGCCAATAAACCAGAGCACGTTCCCATCCCTGAATGCTATGTGGAGTTGCCAGACCCTCCTCCAGCACGCTTTGGAGGAGGGTCTGGCAAAGCGAGACAAACTCCTCTCTGACTCAAGAGTCAGCAATAATTAAAAAGTTAGATTTTTTTCAAAGATACTGTAGGATTTGTTTCAATGGATTGCAGTACAGCATTTAGAAAAGTGCTGCAGGAAGCTCACAGGGGACAGTAAAAAGTGATGCACACGACTGGGACACTCAGCGCTTGTTGTTGCCGTTTGTGGATTATGAAGTTATTGAAGTGGGCTATCCATCAGTGGGTTTGGTTAGCATTCCTTTGTTAGCCGGAGCGGGTACCTGGAGTGAGCTAACGTGTTACGACGGGCTAACTTTTTCGGTACACGGTTAATGTTAGCTCGGGCTAAACCCTGTGTGCTAATCTTGCTGTCACGACGCGCCTGCTAAGGTTGAATATTTACTGTATATATTTACTGTTTGCTGTTTATCTTACTTTCCAGTCACCATGTCCTCGGCAGCGGCCCCCGCAAAAGGGTCGGAACCGAAGGCTAGTGAGACTGTATCCCGCCTGTGCCCTGCGTCATTTGGGCCATCCATCTCGGGCAGGGACCCTCACCAGATGTGCATAGCCTGCATGGGCGCTAAACATGCTCAGGCAGCGCTAGCTGACTCAGTCGTATACCCACTGTGCGTCAATGCCAGAAAAGATACTGGAAAGGCGACTGGCGGTGGCCAACAGTCATGACCCATGTCTGTTGGGCACCACCCCGAAAGCCACAAACTCTCATCTCTCTGTCAGGTGTAAATGCGCCGCTGGGTGTGGATGCTCTAGCCCAACCATCGCCAAACGTGCTACTCTATGCATCCCCCCCACTCCGTCTGATCTCCCCCAACAGGGCCTATCGCTAATCCTGATAGTGCTGCGGTGGATTTCCAAGCATTGGGTAGCAGAGATAATACAGCTCCTGGCAGGACAGCAATGACCTCTCCCCATATGCAGGGACCTTCTCTCCCAAGCGGGCGGGGAGATCTACCACCCTCACCTAGACCGCATAGTGCTCTGGGCTTGGCCCGTGAGAGGTGGAACCTGAATGCATCAGGCCTGCCAGAGCAGGTCATTGACACCATTCAGGCGGAGCAACATCCCTTAGTTTGTTTTATGAAAGGGACACGCCGCAAGCTCCCAGTATCCAGGCCCCTGGTTCCTCTGTGGGATTTGTCGTCGTGTTGGACGCCCTCTCTCATCACCCGTTTAAGCCTATGGAAGTAGTGGGGATGAAGTTTGTCCCTCTTAAAACAGCTTTGCTCTTGGCTTTAACCACTGCAAAGCACGTAAATGACTTACAGGCTTGGTCTATTCGCCCTACCTGTCTGCAGTTTGCCCCAGGGCTCTCTAAGGTCTGTTTGTGGCATAGACTGTTAATATTAATAATAATATACAGGCTATGGTTTGTGGCCTGGGCCAGCCTTTGTGCCTAAGGTGGTGAAGTCAGCCTACAGGTGTCCCTCAGTGGACCTCTTGGCTTTTCACCCGCCTCCTTTCTCCTCAGGAGAGGAGCGAAGACTTCACATGTTATGCCCTGTCCGGGCTCTGCACATGTATGTGAGTCGGACGGCTGGGTTCAGAAAAGCAGATCAGCTGTTCGTGTCCTGGGCTACTCCCCATAAGGGCAAGCCATTGTCCCGGAGATGTTGGGTCTTTGTAAATTATAGTGTGGTCTCGATGATTTGATACTGTAAATGGAATTAAATCAAATTGCATTGAACAAAGAACACAGATAAGCCTGGTGTGCATTCCCCCCACACACACACACACACACACACACACACACACACACACACACACACACACACAGTTACCTGCAGTGCACAGTAATTGGTCCGTCTTGTCCGAATTGCTCTTTCGTTTTATGGACTTGGCCGATGAAGTCGATGAATCCCTCCCCAGTTTTTGGCACTCCTTGCTCTGGCCAGTCAGTGAACTGAAACTGCCTGATGGTCCTCGACTGACCATCCTGACAGACACACAGGGAAATGGAGACAGGTACTGTTAGTAACTCACACACAAGTCTACAGCCCCGTCATTAGATGCAGTAGAGACCAGTGTTGGGGTAACACTATTCTTGTATTACTTTTTCCTGTAAATCTAGGAATTTTGTCTTAAATTTTCCTTTTTATGAAAAAGATAGTCACACATGTACATGAATACAACAGGTAGAAATTCCCATCATTTTCTGTTTTTTTTCAAGTAGTTGAGAGAAAATAACAAAGAAAACAAAACTCAAGCAGAAGACCCTCAGTCATGACGAGTCAAACCACCTTTTCCTTTTTCAGACAGTGAACTCTGTGCCCTGCGTGGGGAGCGTGCAGTCCCAAACCTCCCACTTAAGTGCAGTGAAATTCACAAAATGCTTAAAAGACACAGATGGAAAAACAAACCTCTGCATGCCAAGAAAAATGGCACTCTGCCAGCACAAACATATTCTGTTGCAGAAATAGCACCCTAAGTGCCGTTGATGTCCTTTCCAATTAAAACGAGCTGAAACCGTCTTCCTATTGCTGCAGCACGCAACAGCAGCAAGGCTTTGCTGAGGAGGACCTACCCTGGCGTCTGTGACTTTGAACTCTCTCAGGATGTACTGAGGCATGTTGTACTCAGCCATGGGGTCCACAACAAAGTACTGGTAGCGTGCGGAGCGCTCAGCAGGCCAGTACTGATGGCACTTTTCCTAAAGAATGGAGAGAAGAAAAGGGATCTGAGTATTACACTGGATGATGAGGAGTGGGACAGAATCTGTAGGAATATTAAATCAATGTCACGTGATTCAGTTCAAGATTATGCATCACTTCAATATATATACAGTCAAATTATTCATACCCCTGGCAAATTCTTACATGAGATACTTTTATTCAACCAGCAAGTCATTTTTTTGACCGGAAATGACACAGGCTTCTCCCAAAAGATAATAAGACGATGTACAAGAGGTGTCATTGTGGAAAAAATTATTACTCATCTTTTATTTACATTTGAACAAAAAGTGGCATGTTCAAATTATTCATACACTTTGCAAACTGTCTGACTTGGAAAATCCAAAGTTCTATACCATTACAAATAGCTCAAGCTGTTGTAAAGCATCCTAATTACCCTGATTCATTGGGAACAGCTGTTTTCATCAAGTCAACAGTCAACAAGTCAATATATTTTATGTATATTATTATGTATGTGTATCAAAAACCAGGATTTATATTCTTATATCATTTAAGGCTTTAATTTGAGTCAATTAGACATAATACTGTTTGATACTAAATGACATGACATAAAGGTGGGATGGTGATGCGTTACCCGTCCCATCTCGCGGAGTTTGGTGAGCATGACTACAATGGTGGAGTTGTGTTCCCACAGCATTCTCCAGAAGTCCTCAGTGGTCTCGGCTAACGGGCCCTGGGTGGCCATGTACGCTTTCTGCTGCCTGCAAATTGGAACAGAGACACTTCTATGTTTACTCCTCGGGGTTCTCTGGATACCGTTTCAACTTTCTTCCTCTTTAGCCTTATGGTCCTGGTGCAGAATTCCATTTTAATGTAATAAAAATACAGGTGATGGCAGATAAATAATGATGCTGGTTGATTACTATATCCAGTCATATTCATGTCATCATAGTAAACAGCCAACCAAAAGCTTTTACATGCTGCTGTTGAGTGTGTCTTGCCCAGGCTGTGAGTGGATGAGTTTGTTTGTGGACATGCATGGTTGGATGAACCTGCTAGGGGCAACCTATTGTCCCCCTTTCCTCAAAATAGATAGTTATAGGAGTAGAGGCTCACACATGCCCGATTGTCACAGATTGGTTTCCAAGGAGGAGGAGAGACATTTCTGTCCATCCAACACATATCAAGGTTAATATAGCCTAGAGTGCGGATCGGGTCGCATTTTTCTGTCTGAGCCCGGGCCGCGTCTGACAGAGTAGTAAGCGAACCCGACCAGAGCCTGACAGCCATCAAGATATTTATGTCCGGGCCTGACCCGAGTTAAAATCAAATTTTTCTCATACAGAAGTACATGTTGGTTCTCAAACCAACATGTACTTCTGTTTGTGTGGAAAGCCCGCTTTTATTAAAGGGATACTTCACCGATTAGCATTAAGCTTTGTATCAATAGAAACCTGGCAGTATTTTCGAATGACGTGCTTACCTCCCTCATGTCCCCCTGATACGAGAGACAGCTGTATTGTGTGTCTGGGAACGCGCGCACACACACACACACACACACACACACACACACATGTTCAATGCCTTATCGCCCGGCCCGGCCTGTTGGGTACCGTCTGGTCTTGTCGGGCTCAGGTCGGGTATCCATCCTCTAATGTAGCCTCTAACTTTTTATCAGGAGGAAACCACCCAAATAAAGCAAAGTAGCCAAGATTATCGGTATCACAAGCTGCCCAATCAAATACAAAGTAGCCCAACTGTGGGGGGGAACACCACCCAATCTGGCAACACTGTTGTCTGTGCACTAGTGCACACAAGTACCCATAAATACAATGAATACGGTAGAAGACATATGTCATCTTAAAGTTGTACTTTAGAATAGTGTACTACCTGGAACCTTCGCTGTGTGTCCAATAGTAAGTGATCATTTAATTAAATGCACAATTTTAGCTTTTATTTAAGATATTATTGGGATCCCTATTAGCGGATGCAGAACATCAGCTACTCTTCCCGGGGTCCACACAAAATATAAAACATTACGACACTTTCAGACAAAACAACCACATGAAAATAAAAATAAGAAAATATAGCTAGTAAAAGTCTTTCTCGCAAACATATAACTATACATATTTCTCTTCATATACACGTATATATATATATATATATATATAAATATAAATTACACTAAACTCATAAGCACTGAATATATGAAATATATATATGAAATCTTATACTGTACATGTAAATATTACTATACATAAAAAGAACAAAAAGTAGTTACAAAATATGGTTACAGGCATATGGGCCACATTATTGGAATGTAACTAAATCCATTTACTCAAGTACTGTACTTAAGTCCAAATGTTGAGGTACGTGTACTTTACTTGAGTCTTTTCTATTTATGCTATTTTCTACTTCTACTCTGCTACATTTCAAAGAGAAATATTGTAATTTTTACTCCACTACATTCATCTGACAGCTTTAGTTACTAGTTACTTTACACAATAATATTTCTGCACACAAAACACACATAGTTTATAAAATGTGATGTTTTATTATATATTAAACTACCCAACAATATACAGGCCTAACATTTAAAATGATTAGATGATTAATCACTTAGTTAATTGACAAAACTATTTGGATCGTCTCCAGTTTCTAAAATTTGAGGATTTTTCTGCATTGATTGCTTTTACTTTTAATACTTTAAGTACATTTTCCTGATGATGTACTTGCATACTTTAAATTAAGCAGGTAGAGCGTCGTCTACTGACCGAAGGGTTGGTGGCTCCCCCTGGGTGGAAACTCGCTGCTAGTGGTGTGTGAGTGTGTGTGTGTGAACAGGTGAATGAGAGGTAGAATTGTAAAGCGCTTTGGATAAAAGCGCTATGAAAATGCATTCCATCTACAGGAGTTTTCTTCTAAATGTTATGTTTGCATTCAGTGTTACTCACTAAAATACATTGTGTGAAATACTAAGCCCTAACAAATGTGTTGAATGCATTCAATTCCTCATGAAACATTTGCAAAACTGAGTTTTTAAGTATTTTAAATCCATTATTGTTTTCATCCATTTTTACTTGCTAGTAGCGATGGCCAAATGAAGCCTCATGAAGCCTCGTGAACCGTTTTATTTATTATCTGAGCCCACTAGAAGGCGCTTTTGGTTTAAAGAAAATGATTCAAGGAATGGCAATTTAGTGTGCTTTCAACCCTTTGTTGAACAGAAAGCGCCATTTAGTGGGCTCAGAGGATAAAGATATTGGTTCATGATGCTTCATGAGGCTTCATTTTGCCATCACAACTTTCTACCAGACCTCTTCTTCTCTGCCTTTGCTGGCACATTGTTGCATATGTTGGTCTAACCTAATAACACCACCTTTTAATCAGAGGAATAGTGTGCAACCATTGGCAGGGCTGTGTATGGTGTCTTCAGTAGAGTTTTCGTGCATGAGATTAACAAAACTACTGCTTTAAGGCTCTTATCATGCCAATTGACAATGTACTTCAGTGGTGCATATTACTAGTGATGGCCAAAAAGCCTTAATTAAGATTTGTTAAACATTTTTTGAGCCCACTAGATGGCGATTTCTGTTCAAGAAAGGGTTGGAAGATTGAGGTTTTTTTTCATTAAACCATCTAGTAGGCTCAGAAAATCAATACAATTCTTTGTGAGGCTTCATTTGGCCCTCAACACATATTCCCAAACAAATCTGCAATCAACCAAAATATTAAAAAACAACTGACATACAGTGATCCTGAGGCTTTTGGGGCCATTAGGGCCCTTGGGGGGTCTGCGTCCATAGGGAAGTACGTAAACTGAAAATAAAAATAAAATCCTAGAAAAAAGCTTCAACCCCCAAGCTTTAATAAAGCAATCTTTCTATAATATACTGTACATCCACCTATAATGTACATTAATAATTCCTGTCATACATATTTATGTATGTGAGCCTGCAATAATAATACTAAAGTAAAACTGAGTTCATTCAGATTCACCCTTCAGCACATTCCTTTAATAGCTTCTAGTTCCAGGCAATGATGTCCCACAACTGTTGAATGAACTGAAATGAAATCAAGTGTTAAATAGTTAACATTACACAGCCCCTTGAAGTAAATTTGATGAGTCAGCTGTTGCTAATGTATGCACTGATATTTAAATGCTTTTGCTTGAACACAGACCCTTTTTTAACAGCGCTGTTAAAATGACAGATGCCATCCCAGCTGCTCAGCTCAGCTCTGGGCTCCGGAACTACTCCCGACCTGCCCACTGGGGGGCGGTGTTGAAGCATGCAGCACAGGGCTTTGTTAATGCAGTCAACCCTGTTTGCATGAGTGCCAGTGCAGCACACATACTGAGTATTCCTGTTCTGATATCTGTGTTATCAGTGCTCTATCATTTGAGCGTGCCATGAGATGGCTAGAGGCACTGTTGTTTTTGGTTTGCGAGTCCGCCCCTGTCCTGCTCTCAGGTTTCACCACTGTGCAACAGGCACTGGAACTATTGTTTGAATACCTTCATAATACAACAATCAAATATAAACTTGGGAACCAAAGCTTCTGTATTTTGTTGGGACTCTGGCACGACCGTCCCTTTACCTGCCGGCTGTTCTGGCTCACCAATGCTCACAATAATTAGAGGAAGTTATTAGGCCAGTACCAGATGTGGGAGGTTGAATAATAATGGCATCATTACTGACCTCTGTGCATTCAAGCAGGCAACCAAACAAACAAAAGCAAACAGTTTGGCTGCTAAAGAGCACCCAGAACTGTAAACTGTTTTAACCAACTAATGTTGCTATATCGTTACGCTGATTGATAAAACAACATATGCTGTATATCATAGTGAAAATCAAAGAAGAAGTGTGTTTAAAGGACAAAGCTGGCTCTGCTCCTATTGTCAACAGATCCTCAGTAAAAGACAAAAACCAACAATGGTTTATGCCATCTCTCAATACTTTCTGATTCCCCTCCCCTGTGTGTGGCAGGAGGGAACAGTGCATTTGTTGAGCACTATTTTCAGCTGCGGATTAATCCACATTTGGTGCTCTAGTCTAGTGAGCGTTTGGGACAGCAGGACTAAGTCAAAATAAACTACAGGGGGTTTGTTCATGATAATAATGAGACATGTCAGCCAGTGTTAACGGTAAAGGTAAATGGACTGCACTTTTTCTAACTTAACAGACAAATTGCTTAACAATTCACCCATTCACTGCAGCTGGCCTGCCCATTGGAGGCAACTTGGGCTTCAGTGTCTTGATCAAGGACACTTTCCCAGGGATTGAACCGCCAACCCTGTAATGACTGGACAACCTGCACTACCTCCTGATGTGTTTTTAACAGTTTTTGGACAACAACAATGGAGCTCTATGGCAGAGGAACAAGTTACATCAGGCTGATACACACAATACTTGTTAGCAGAATTTGGTCATTGTTGTTGACAATATGCATATGGAGTATTGTAATCTGTGTTTACTGTTGTCTGTGTGAGTAGCCATGTTCACACGATGTCACATAATGAACTAGGGATTGAGTAAAAAATGCCCCCTCCAATTTACAGTAAAAGCATGTTTTATTATAGTGGATACAGATGACCAATTTCCATTCTAGTGAAACTTGAATAAAGTTGAATGTCAGTATAATTGTAGTTTTGGTCATTATATGTATCAGTCATAATAGCATTGCACTCACAAAGTAAATTGCTGAGATCTAAGACCAAGGCAATGTCCTTAAAAAGATCTGATGGCTTTTAATCGATTATGAGGAAATGAAAAAAGCCATCACTTCGGAGCAGCAGGAGTCGTTTGGCATCTCTTCCAGACACATTTTGCAGGTGTTCATCATAATGTGGAAGAGCTTCCGGTTCAACTTTGACCAACTATACTTACTGTAGCTGTGTGCATAGTTTTCCTGAGCAAATAGGGATTCTTAGCCATATCAGGGATACTTACATTCAGTTTGGACTCTAAATGATGGTTTAGATAAAGTGATAACTGATAGAAACAATGGCCAAAACAACAAAAAGAAGTTACAAGTATTCCTTAAAGTGACTATATGTAACTTTTTAATGTTTCTGCAACAGTTAAGAACGCACATTGTGACGGGTCACAGATTACATTGTAACACCGGAAAAGCCTAAGCAGCCAGGTAAAAGGTGGTAGGACTTTTCTTTGAAACGCAACGATGCATCTGTAACTTATTCTCTTATTATAAAATATAAATAAATGATTTTCTGTCTGAGCAAAATATTCATAGCAACTATATGACCTCCCCATAACGCTAACACGGTAATCTACAGCGTGCAATACAGCACCGTAAAGATAAGCTCTTTACAACAGCAGGTGTGGTAAAAACACTACCGCTTTTGTCCAAAGCAGGCCGCTAGAATCGACACAAACTGCAAGTTACAAACACTTTAATAATAGTCACGTTACATTCAAGCCATAACAGAGTGCTATCAAAGGATGATAAATGGTTCAAGCAGGAAGTCCATTCTATTCAAGTATTCTCTAATCTAGAAGCAATAAGATGGAGTACGCCTGTTTACCGACTTTCTATCTCACATCACCATGGAATAGAGTGCAGATCGGGTTGCATTTTCCTCTCCGAGCCCGGCCCGCGTTCGACAGAGCAGTAACTGAACCCGACCCGAGCCCGACAGGCATTAAGATATTTATGTCCGAGCCCGACCCGAGCCCGACACAGTTAAAATCTAATTTTTTTTCTCATACTAATGACACATGTACGTTTGTTTGTGTGGAAAGCCCGCTTTTATTAAGCAACTGTAGGAAGATGAAATGTCAACAGATGAGCGCATCAGCTCACACGGGGCAACACTGCACGTTAACACAGGCGCGCACCTGCATAATAAGCTTTTTTAAATTTAAAATGTTCAATGCCTTATCGCGCTGATGTGACCGAGCCCGATCCAAACCCGGACATCAATTCTAAATATCTGTCTGAACCCAGCCCGGCTTGTAGGGCACCGCCGGGTCCCGACGGGCTCGGTTCAGGTATCCATCCTCTACCATGGACAGGCACCGAGCTAAATGACTACAGCTGATATACTGTACATTGAGGTGATTGGACACCTCCACTAATCATCGTTATGTCTCTCCCCCTCACCTTAATCCATCCTAATCCACACTGTGCACTATAAAGGCTGAGCTCAGAGAGTGCTGGATCTCCCTGGATCTCACTCCACTAATTACTGCAAGAGGAATTACGGGACACCCCTGCCTCTTTCCCCACCCTCCCTTAGGTGGAGGTGCCCAGGGGACTTCATTAGGCACTGACAGACCAGAACAAGACACACCCACCCTCGCTGCAAGAAAAAGTCCTGATTCATTAGCACAGACTTTACTCTGCTAGAGCACTGGAAAGTATTTCCAATTAGTCTTTACATTTTCAGAAAAGAAATGCTTCTCCGAGAGGCCTGGGATTGAGGCCCTGGATTATCTGACATGTGACAATACCAGTGGTGACATCGAATATTTGTAGTTGTGTTACAAACTCAGGCAGACTCTCTTTCCCTCTCTTTATTTAGCTTTTGCGCAGTGACTGAGGTCTTTTTTAATTTATCATTTGCTTTATAAGACAATGAAATCTTGAAGGATCGCTTCACAGAGAGCCAAAGACAGAGACAGCTAAGGGCCACTGCCAAGGTGCTCTTGAGCTAGGCACCAAACCCCCAACTGCTCTGGGCACCTTTCCTGGGCAGCTCCCTCACTCTGACATCTCTCCATTAATACATTACAGGTACTGAGCATGCGTGTTTAATTCAGGCCTGTGCGTAATAAAAACAGAGTGAAAAGAATGTAATTTCTATTTAATAATGTACACATTATACATTATTACATAATTAACCATCCAGACCTCTCAGGCGGTCTGGGACACGTCTGCTTTCAGCTCCCCAGAGTCAGAAGTCAGTTTTTATGCTCCACATATCTGGAACAAACTCCCAAAAAACTGAAGGTCCGCTGCAACTCCCAGTTCTTTTAAATCAAGGCTGACAACCTTTCTTTTTGATGCTGCCTTTCTTTAAAAAAAATTGTTTGTTGCTGAAGTGTGCTGTAGAAATGAAGCTGCCTTGCCTAGCCTTAACATTTTCATAGTTTATTGTGTTATATATCTTTTTGTGCACGTTATAGGTTTACAAAGTGAAAAAGCCCAAAGTCCACCCCAAAGGGACTTACCATGTCCAACAGAAAACACTGTTCACAAACCGCTCCAAACAGCTCTATTGTAGTCCATACTCTGCAACTGACAAGCTAGCAGTACTTACTGCGCATGTGTGACTCCCAACAAAGATGGTACAGAAAGTGAGATGCCTCACTCTGTAGCTAAAACAGAGAGCTCAACACACAGGGTGAAAAGAGGAGCTGCAGCAATGTGCAGTACAACAAAAAGATGGTGTTTTCTGAAAATTAAACCACATAAACCTATTCTGGTACAACCTCTAAATACAATTATGAACCTGAAAAGGGGCATAATTTAAGCACTTTAAATGTATTCAAATCGTTATAGGCTAAAGAAGTCATTATTTCACTCTGCACAAAGGAATAAAGTGACATCTGTGAGTGAAACAGTCCTGTGTACACAGATAGGAGCAGCATTGGAGAAATATTGTAATAATCAGTTTCTCTGGCATGTCACCTTTCTCAAACAGGCTATTCATTTACAAGAGGGGATAAAGAGAATTAACAGGCCTGTCAATAAGACCCATTTGTTTTGACACAACAGAAGGATGGGAGGCAGGGAAACATGTCCGCCTGAATTTTCCTGCTGTCAGCTACCAGAGAAACGGTACAGTAACGTTTACTTTAATAAAGCTTATTAATAATGTATTACAAAAGACTTGGAAATAATTATGCAAGTACAGCAAATTCCCACAAAGTATTTGCAATTTAGTATACTTCTACAAAATACACTGAAATACAGCTTAAAATAAATTTACATGCAAGTGCATTTTTTGTCAATGTACTAAGAATATATATATATATATATATATATATATATATATCTTTTTTTTCTTAGTACATATTCCAATGAAGTGAAATCAAAATATATTTTAATGAAGAATACTATTAGTGTATTACAAGTATACTTTCCATTAGCACACTAATGATAATAAGTATTTGAAATGTAGTACACTTTTTTTTTAAAGGACACTTATGTACAATGTGCACTCAAGCCAAAAGTAAAAGTATATTTGTATTAACTTTTATGTATTTAAGTTAAGTTTCTTATACACAAAGTATACTATTTTTTTTGCAGAATATTATCCTCTCTGTTATCTCTTTCGGTGGCCCTTGTGTGTCACACACCCCAGTGAAACGGTTTCCATGGATTTACCTGTATCCGTCGATGAAGCTGGCGTTGATGTAGTCGGAGCCCTCCACCCCTCTGATTGGCTGCAGGCAGACACGGGTGGACTCGAAAGGCATGATGTTCACCAGGCGGTTCTTGAATTTGTTACACGGCAGGTTGGCACTGATGAATCTTGAGGTATGTGCTTTAGAGTTGGCCAGTTTCTGCGGACACAGAAAGGAGGACACACGTGCACTTGAAGCTTCACAACTACACCCACTGTCTCCACTGTGTCCGCTGCTGTCCGTCGGTCTTGGAATGTGGAAGGGTTGTTAAAGGGCATGGGGATCTAACATTCTTATCAATGCGTGAACATGACGCACTTTGAGCTGATCCTCTTTGTTCTCTGACTTCAAATAAACCTGATGCCGGGCTGTGTTAAAACACATCCTGCGGGGCGACCTCTAGCTCACCCAGTAAGAGCGTGCTCACATTTCCTGTCTATCCACAGTCACTATCTAATAAAAGGAAAAAAAAAAAAATATATAAAAAAAAAATGCGATAAGGTCCAGGAATTTTTGACTAGGATACATGATAACCTATGTCTGATTGCCAGGTTCAATTCAGCCCAAGATTATTTGTTCTGGGAGATGGGTCAATCCCAAGCTAGATGGATAAGCACATAAGAAGCTGGGTCCAGACAGATTATTTTAAGAGGATGGAAGAATGAAGGAGTGCCGTCAATCCACGAGTGGACTAGTGAGATGGCTAGGGTGGCGGCGTTTGAATACATATCATATATTTACGGTTTGCCAGATTGGATGTCTATACTAGAAAATGGGGGACAGTACCTGAACTTTCTGGAGGGCTCCTAAGAAGCTTTGTGACAGATGATAGATGCAGACACATGTAAGATGGGCTTATGGTGTTGTCATTTATACATATGCTTATCTGGTTTATGGTTTATTGTCTATTTTGTTACTATTTTGTTGGGTGGTCTAGAATATTGTCGTTACTGTGTCACATTTTCTTGATTTTTGTCTGGGTGGGTGGTGAGGACATTGACATGTCAAAACAAACACATATTTGCTCTGAGTCTGACGTAGAGAGGCCTGTTATCGATTCACATTAAGCCGAGGAGAATATATCTTTTGAATGGCAACATCCCAACTGAGTTGGGTTTTTTTTTTTTGGGCTGGCTTTGCTGACAGGCCCTAATGTGATTCCTCTGCATCGCAAGGGCAAGTGTCATTTTGAGAAGCGCTTGCGAAAGACATTTACAGTGAGTCGAGGCTGAAAACCTAATTATGCGCCGTCCGGATTTACAGCCGTCCTGCTTGCTTGAACAACCAGTGTAATTCGGGTTGTGGCCTGCCGCCCCGTGCGTGTGGGGTGTTGAATCGCTTTGGTGTCGCTCAGTGCGGAGTGAGCCGTAGAGGGTGGTGCAGAGCTGCGGCTCATCCCATGTAAAACCACCAAACCCAGTAGGCTCTAATCTTTAGGCCGTCAGACATCCAGTTTGTCCCTGCCCTGTCTCCTTCCCTCCATCCTTCGGCCTGTCGTCTGAAGCTCAGAGGTTAAGCTCTCGCGCTCGCAGCTCCTCCTCTGAGAAGGAGTTCATCTCTGTTGCACAGGCGGAAGATAAAAACCCTCACCCTTCCCTAGCTCTCACTGCATCATGCCGTTAAAGGGGCACTCCAGCCATTTAGGATTGCTCTTCCATTATGTTGAAAGACAAAAAACAAATGGCCAAAATGGATGCAACAGACGCTGCGATATCCTGACTTTTAGTCCATTGAATTGTTGTTGACTTTATATGCTCCAGAGACAAGTCAACAACGTAACAAAAACTACATTTTATCATATCAAAAATATAGCTGGAGTACAGTTAGAGGCTTCTTGTCTCAGGTAGATGCAGTAAAACATACTGTACATTCATGCAAGTCAAAATGTCTGCTGTGTAAAAAGGTCTATACATCGATTTGAGTGCTCTGATGCTAGCAATGCTAACTTTCTTTTATTATCCAGTTTGACAGTCAGTTATAACTTATAAATAAACTACTTAAACGTAGATTTTCTTTAGGGCTTTATTACGTGGTATCGGATTGGTGCATAAAGTTCCCGATACCAGTGTTTTAGGCAGTATTGGAGGATACCGATACTGGTATCGGTATCGGCACATCTCTAGTTGCGTGTTTACAGTTAAAAATGCAAGGAATTTCAGGGTGAAGGGAGAATGACGGGAAAAGTTTGGAAACCACTGGGTTTAGACTATTGCAACACCCTCCTCAGCCTAAAAAGACTGCTCCCAGAGTCTGTACAAGAGAGCGCAAATTTGGTCACAATACAGCCCCAGAATTTATTATAGGGCTGCAGGATATAAGGAAAATATCTAATTGCGATTATTTTGACTGATACTGTGATTATGATATTGGAAGGAATGATCATTTTTGTATAATTTTTCTCATTATTAATGAAAAATATTAAAATGATTATAGTGTGATTTTCGCAAAAATCTGTACAAAAAAAAGTCTTTTTGCTTTAGTCTGTAGGATAGGATTTGTAGGCCGGGACGTCTCTCTGCAGCACCACAATACTTCATTCAGAATGGTTTGACACATATTTCGCCTTTAAAAAATACTGCCCGCCCCCCCCCGATTGCGATTAGGATATTGCACTAGTCCATATTGCAATTTCGCTAAAATTGTGATTAATTGTGGAGCCCTAATTGATTATGCTTTTGTTTTTTATTTTACAATGCCATTTTCCACAACAACCGTTTTGTTTCATAAATGTGACATTTCATCACAAAGTCTGTCGATCAAGACAAACACAGCGGAGCCAGTTATGTCATCGGAGTTCCACTTTAAATGGACTATCAAGCTGTGCAAAATCACCATGCAAAAAAACAATCAAAAAAAAAAAAAAAAGGTACCAACCTTAAACTCCAGTTCCATGGCGGTGACGCTCTCTCCGGGAGGGACCTGGGTGAGTTTCTGGATGTGGGCATACAGGTTTCGGGCAGGGACTTCTGTGTTGCCACATGTTGCAGCTTCCAGCAGGGCCTCGTGGATGAATATGTACTGATCCTCTGTTTGCACCATGTAGTTCCTCTGAGCTCGCATACATGTCACGTGGCCGTAAATGTCCACCGACTTCTCGTGTTTCATCCTCTCCAGCATGGCTTCGATCACAATGAGGCAGCCTGTTCGGCCCACACCGGCACTGACAGAGCACACAGACAAAACGCAGTTGACACAATAGTTTATTGGCATTTGTTGTTACCAGCTGGTATTGTTTTCACCTTGTGTGTGTGTGTGTGTATATGTGTGTGTTTGTGTGTGTGTGTGAAGGGTTTCCCACCAGGCCTAATCCACCAGGCCTAATCCACTGGGGAAAAAATGTGAATGCATTTTTAAGACGTTTATTAAACTAGTTGCAGTGGGGCGGCTCGGTTAGAAACTTGGACATAGTCATATTTCAAATATCCAGTTAGCTTTAAGGACTGACTTAATGTAGATCCCTATGGAATCTGTCTCATAGCTTTTTTTTTTATTCTCAATTTCGCGATTCCGTCCATGATTCTGTTATCCAAAAACGATTTGGCTCTACATGAATGCTGCCATCAGTCTGTGACTGGCCGCCGCACCAGGCCTAACAATTTTTCTGGTGTGTGTGTGTGTGTCATCATCGCAGAATGTGGTCCTTGAGACACCTACTGTAGCAGATGTACCACAGAGGCAGTTTTAAAGTACTTTGCCAGGTGTTAATATTTCTATCTGTCTCTCTGTAGAAAGATGCAAGATGCAGATACAGAACTTTACAGATGTGTAGTTGAGATCAAAATGAAAGCCGAGTTTGAAGATGGGCGGCGGAGGTAGGTGGCAAGGAGGTGCAAAAGGGCCTTAGCCCCAGAATTTTACGGCCCTGGCTCAATTTGGCGTCACAACTGGTGTAATCCCATTGCAAGATGGCTTCTAGTTGCCTTGGCAACAACTATTCTTTCTGGGGTTCGTATTCTCATAAAATACATATAGGTCAAATCCTGTAGGTGTCACTGTAGGTGTCCATAGTGACCACTGTTCAGCAAAATCAACATAGACTCACTCAAAGACCATTTATCGAAACCCATTGCCTATCGGTCTGACAAAGATTTAGCCTCTAAGGGGAGCGGCCAATATTTTTCGGAACTTTAGCAAGCCGATATCCAGACCAGACTTGGAGTTGAGAGACGAAAAGAAAAAGCTAATAAAAGGCTAAACCGTTGTCGGAGGATAGCCGATGGGTTCTTAGATTGCATTTCAGCCAATGCGTTGCGCCTCTTGTTTATCTGCATGCAACCGAAGCCCGATCAAACGTGATTAGTACTACTCAGAATACAAACGGAAACCCGAACACAGACGGGCATTGGATATAAGCAATAGCTATGAATGCTGTGATGCTGTACACTTGAGATTTGTTGCACAAATGTCTATGTAGCAGCATCCATCCCTATTCAAAAAGAAACGCTTCAGAAACCAAAATCTTGTCCCATTGCCTACAGATGCTGCATTCATATGCAGATATCTGTTAAAAGAGATCAGTAATTTGTCTACTGTGCTTATATTTTGCTTATAAATTTAGCAACACTTGGGTGCTAGTGAAAGAATCACGACAAAGAAACGTTAACCATGCCAGACACATGTTGTGTAGAAGACACCAGTGTATTGCCTCAGCGCTTCAATATGGCGTGCTGTGCTAGATTGCGAACATTGTGACCTCACTACAAAGAATAAGTGATGTGAAGGTCTGTTAAACAGCAGGGAAGGAGCGATCTGCCCAAAGAAAACTGGACTGGATTTTCAGATCTTTGCCCTTTCTGTTCTTTTGATACATGTGGTATAAAGCCCCACAGACCAGCTGGGCTAGAGCACATGAGAACTTTCAAAGATCTCTGGGTAGTTCTCGGTTTTGTTTTGACATAATGCAATTACTGATAACATTACTGTTTATATCTCAAGGCCAATGACTGTACACACTGGAAGGCAGGGTGATTTGCCTATCTTTGTAGTCTCAGAGCAATGAATCATATATAAATAGGAATAATGGCGCACACTTTCAGACAGTCTCTTCTAAAAATGCTTTCATGATACTAATTCTATGCACACACACATTTGATTTACCATTTGAAATCACTGTTCCATTATCTTTAATGTGACTATTATTGCCACTGTTCATCACATCCCCAACCGGCCCCGTCAGACACTGGGTTCAATTCCCACTGTGATACATCAACCAATGTGTCCCTGAGCAAGACACTTTACCCATAGTTTCTCCAGTGGCATGTGACCTCTGACATATATATATAGCAATAAGTTGCTTTGGGTAAAAATGACATGTAACATATGTGTTTTTCAAATGTATCTGGATGAGCTGTGTTATACTGATTAACTCACTTTGCAATGGCCTTGCTTTGTAAGTTATTGTGTGCTTTTTTAACATGCTTCCTACTAAAGTCATTTAGGTCCAACGGTTGATTCACACAGGATGATGCAAAATGACACCACTGAGTGCTTGAGTTGGATGACACCAAGAAAGTGAAATACAGGACACGTGTTTAGTTCAGGGGGTTAGGGTTAAATTCCCTGTGAACCACAGGTGAACTCATGATATAGGCACCTGTGATTTGTAGTGTTGCACTCAATTGTACACATGAAGGGTTTAAACCCCACCTACTCTCACAGCAGAAACACACCACATGAGGAAGCGCCACGAACAGCCGTGAAGCGTAGATTCCTGCCTGATCATGCACATAGCTATTCATAACAGACGCGTAGTTCTCTGAGCCGGTCAAAAAGTGGTCTTTCTCCTCCCCACTCTACAGAATGTCTTTCTCTCTCTCTCTCTCCCTGTGTGTGTGTTAATTTATCTGTCTGTCCCTCCGATGGTCTCTCTCTCCGTGTGCCTGATCGCGTGTCTCGCTGTAGACACAGCTGAGAAGTCAATCACCATAAAACTGGGTGTTTTATTTTGAAATTTGTTTTATTTTGTATCAGGCTGCACTGGTGGCCTTCCTGTATGCGATTACCTGCCTGGCTTAACACATTCGCTCGCAGAAGAAATAGAGGAGACGCGGAAACGTTTGCTGCGGGCCACACCTCAACACACTTGGGTGTTACTGTGTAATGGGCCTTGATAGTTGATTTGCCTGTTTCACAAAGTTAAACTAATTGTTGGACGCCAATGGAAAGGGGATTTCAGACTATGCTAGATGTTCCCACACACTTTTCTTTGAATCATACTGGCTGCCTTTGTATTGATGTAAAAGCCCTACCACACCAACCTGGCGTCAACTAGTGCCGACGAAGGCCAACTGTTGCGTCTCGGCAAAAAAATTGGACTTGAACACACCACAAAGAGTAGCACGCACGTTCTGCGCCTGTGTGAGAGGAAATAATTGGCCGCCCGTCGGCCTAGTGTTTTAGGACCTTAAGAGGTAGCTTACCTGCAGTGGACCACCATGGGTCCAGCGTCTGGAGGATTACAGGCCTTGACTCTGCGTAGAAAGGCCAGTGTTGGGGTGGGATACTCAGGCACTCCATGGTCAGGCCAGGCCATAAACTGGAACTGTCGAACCTCTCTCTTCTCACTCGAGCCATTCTGTTAGAGCACAGATACACACATTTTGTCATGTATAAAAATGTAATTCGACACACTTAAAAATTCATGATTAGAGACATCATACCTTGAAAGCCACGCCCACGGGGGTAACTCTCCGCTCTTTATTGATTTGTATTGCGTTTAAGGTTTCCTCCTCGTTAATTTTGTCTCCTAGCAAACAACTGAAAAAGGCCTAAAGGCTGCTGTGTGGTGATACAACAACTAATAACCCATGTGTTAAGTTTTTATAAGCTCCCAACTCTGAAAAACTGACAAAAGACAAAAGTGGAAACAGACGTGAGGAATCCGCAGGTAGAATGGACAGTGGGATCCTGACACTAAGCTAACGTTATGTCTACGTGTGCAGCAAACATTTTGTTACCAAAAATAAATATCCAAATGTCAGTTTTAGCCTGTCTGTAAATTAAGCTAACACACGTAACGTCGGACATATCGTTGGGTTATGGGTTCTTAACATTGTTGGTAGTGACTATCACCACGCAGCAGCTTTTTGCCATTTTTCTCGTTTGCTTACAGGTGGAATTGATGAGGAGGCACCAAGCAAGCAATACAAGTCAATGGAGAGCGGAGAGTTGTTTTCCTCCCTGGTGGGGGCGGGACCTAAATGTGCTCTATCTCTATGTACTGTAGCGAGCGAAAGAGCGCGAGCTGTACCCTTCATGCCGTTTGGCGTTGGAACAGTTAATCCTTCCATTTTGGTTAGATGCATCACAGTAACTAATTGATGAATCAATCACAATGAAATGTACTAAAACAAATATATGTGTGATGCAAAAAGAATTATAATTTTGTCCGGTAAAAAATATGCTTTGCTGCTGGATTTTATCATCTACCAATCCCCTTGGCCGGTGGGTCAAAAAGTAAAAGTATGCATTCTGAGCAGCACGCAAAAGCATGAATAAAATCCTTTCCAAAGAGTCATTGAATGATAACATTCTGCACTGAGTAAACTGGTATAGCACTATCAATGGCAAACCATTTATCATCAAATCTACAGCAAAGGCATTGTAACTTTTATTCATAACTCTCAGGAAGCCACAGTTTTCACATTTTCCTCACTCAAGTGTATTTGTCTACGTAAACACAGTGTCCATATAGAGTTCCCACCTTATAGAGGGCAAATGTGCGTATGCTGTACGTAGCCAGCTCCACAGTGTCCAGCATGGTCACCTGGATCATCCCGTATGTCTCTGTGCCTCGACTGGGCCAGTACTGGTCACATTTCACCTGCACACAGACACACACCAAAGTGTTATTGTTGAAGGTAAAAACATAAAGTACAACATTTGAATATGGCAACCAAGTCAAGGAAATATTGTTATTATGTTCATGATACATTTTTTGTTTTGCTTTATTACTTTGTGATTCAAAGAATAAAAGGATCAAAACTGATGCAGCAGAACCCAACCTTATTTCTTGTCAAAACCTGGCACCTACATTACCCACAATGCAACTCGACTGCTGGTTTGAGGTTTGGATGTGCTATGTTAGGAGCAGCTAATGTAGCCTGGAGCTTTTAGCCTGCAGCAGAGAACTGGTTTAAAGAGTCAAAGTACAGGTTTAGTAAGGCGGTGAGAGATGCTAAAAAACTGTACTCTGAGAAACTCCAACAGCAGTTTTTAGCTAAAAACTCTGCTTCTGTCTGGAAAGGGCTCAGACAGATCACCAACTACAAGCCAAAGCCCCCCACCAACCCACTCCTAGACCCCCTGCAAGTTTGCCTATAGAGCCAACAGGTCTGTCGACGACCCAGTCAACATGGCTCTTCATTTCAACCTTTGGCACCTGGACTACTCCGGACCCTACGCCAGGATCCTGTTTGTGGACTTAAGCTCTGCTTTCAACACCGTCCTCCCTGCTCTGCTACAGGACAAGCTGACCCAGCTGCATGTTCCTAACTCCACCTGCAGGTGGATCACAGACTTCCTCTCTGACCGGAAGCAGCGCATGAAGCTGGGGAAACACGTCTCCAATTTTCTAACCATCGGCACCGGTTCCCCTCAAGGCTGCATCCTTTTCCCTCTGCTCTTCTCCCTGTACACTAACAGTTGCACCTCCAGTCACCAGTCACCAGTCACCAGTCCGTCAAGCTCCTGATGTTCGTGGACAACACCACCCTCATTGGACTCATCTCTGTTGTCTGCCTACAGGCGGGACATTGACCACCTGGTGACCTGGTGCAGTCAGAACAACTTGGAGCTAAATGCTCTCAAGACAGTGGAGATGGAAGTTCGTGAAATGGTCACGTCATTTTTTATGTATTGATTCGTGTACACTGACACGTTTATCTCATTTTGTTTTTCGTGATGGTCAGCACGTTTTTTTAAACTAATGTATTTCAATGGGAAGCATCTTTCATGATCACAGCACGATTCTTTCTGTCAGTCAAGAGTGAAATGAACACGATTACTGAAAATTCATTGGGCCCATGGAGGTTATGTTTAGGAAAAGCAGAACGGGGAAAGGAAATGTGACACGCGGGACACAAAGTCCTGTGTTGTTTGACCCATCCACCACCCCAACCACTCTCCCTATGCGCTTTTTGGCTTTTCATACTACTCGCTACTGTAGTCACTCTTATTACATTAGTTTAAAAAACATTGCTGACCAAAAAAAATAAACGAGATAAACCGTGTCCGTATACACAAATCAATAGATTAAATTACGTGACCATTTCACGAACTGCCGTGAGACTGGGTTGGGAGTTTAGGAAGGGCGCAGGGGGTGACTCCAGAGTCAACATTGTCTTGTTCTTGTTCTTCCACTTCCTGGGCTCCATCATCTCCCAGGACCTCAAGTGGGAGCTGGACATCACGGCCCAAACTGAAAGGGATGCTTGTGAAGGAGGCATCAAACATGTTTAAACTATTCCAGGTAGTAGAATGTGTACAGTACACTTTGTGTGATTCCCATGTAGTGACATAAATGCATAATAAAAGTTGGCTTTTTAAGAAAATGTGCCGAAATGTCGGGCTATATACTTCTATTTTGCCATTTTTCAGTCTGGAAAAGTCATGTGATACAGCCTAACATCACACAGTGTGTCATCACCATGGATATACACACACAAGATCCCAGTATTAAATATCTGTACATGTAAAATTTTATGTGTCAAATGTAAAATTTGACTGTCTCTACATTTTTATTAGAATATACTTTTTGTTTCATATTGCTAAATAACCATACAAATAGATTTATAAAATGATATAAACCCATCCTAATATTGTGTTAATGTACATATAATGTTTATTGTGTTTTGTCTTATGCTTTGGCAACATTGTTATTGAAACATTCATGCCAATAAAGGTCCTTGAATTGAATTGATAAGGAACATGTTCAATATATGATCTATGGCCATCACATTCTGGAACTTGTCATGAAGAGTGCCATCTCACAGTGTGACACATTCTAAACCTTCCATGGCATTCTATGGTTCCATTTAGAATACAACCCTGGGTACTTACAGTCTGAACTCATTACCGACACATCTCTTTTTGTGACAGACCAAAACTTCTGTACTACAACAATAGAGCAATACTACTCTACACTGCAGTACTCCACTATTGCAACAAATACTTTTGTTCAGCGATCATGGCAACAATGTCGGCGACAGTCGTCTGCCCAACTCCTGGCGTACAGCTCGAGGACCGGAAAAAAGACCAACTGGAAACTCAAGAACAAATCAACCAGCTGGTCTCTGAAAATGCTGGCCTTGAGGAAGAGAAAAGGAAAATCCTGACGGCTCTACGTTCAGAGAGAACCATAAGGAAAAATTTCCAAAAGGAGAGTAAGATGAAGGAGAAGGAGAAAAATGAAGAGATTCACTCTCTCAGAGAAAGTTTGAAGGAAGAGAAGAACATCTCCCTGTCAGCCAAACTTCACTGGAGTGGTGAGTTCAACCGGGTCGTCGGGCTCTTGAAACAGGAGCAAGAGAGGAACAGAGAGACCCAGGAGAAGAAGATTAATGGTATATTATCAACCATACCAAACCACAATTTGATGGACAAGGACGCAAAGCTCCAAACTCTGGCAGAGGACAATGATAGGAAGTTGAGCCATGTCGTCCAGGAAAAGGATGATCTGATGAAGATGAAGACGGCTCTAGAAGTGAAGTATTTGGAGAGCGAAGCCAAGCTCACGGAGAAGGAAAGGCAGATCATCCAAAGGGAGGCAGAGTTTGAAACAAAACTCGCCACTCTGGAAGACCAAATGACGTGTGAGCTCGCTGCAAAAGAGGAGAGCTTTGAGAAACGGCATGAGCTGGAAAGAGAGAGCAGAGAGATGGAGTGGAACAACAAAGAGAGCCAAATGGAGAACGAAATCAAGCTCTTAAAAGAGAAAATCTCTGCTCTTCAGCTACAAAACCACAGCCTCCAGGAGCTCGAAAAGAACAGCAGAAGGATGAGGAGGAAGTGGATTAACAAAGAGAGCCAGATGGAGAACAAAATCAAGATCTTAAATAAGCAAAACTCTGATCTTCAGGTACATTACCACAGCCTCCAGGAGCTCGAAAAGAACAGCAGAAGGCTGGAGAAGGAGTGGAACAACAAAGAGAGCCAAATGGAGAACGAAATCAAGCTCTTAAAAGAGAAAATCTCTGCTGTTCAGGTACAAAACCACAGCCTCCAGGAGATCGAAAAGAACAGCAAAAGGATGGAGACGGAGGGGATTACCAAAGAGAGCCGAATGGAGAACAAAATCAAGATCCTAAAAGCAGAAAACTCTGAACTTCAGGTCAATCTCCTTAGCCTGCAGGAGCTGGCTCAAAAAACAGACAAGGAGAAGGCCAGAATGAAAAAGCAGGAAGAGAAGGCCAAGAAGACGGCAGAAAAGAGGCTGAGGAAGGAGAGGAAAGAGGAAGAGGAGCGAGAGAATAAACAGAAGGAGGAAAATAAGAAGCAAGAGAAGGAAGAACTGAAAAGACAGAAGAAGGAAAAAGAGGAGATGGAGAAAAAAGTCAAGAAAGAGAGGAAGGAGCAGGCGAAGAGAGAGAAGGAGGGATTGAAAAGACAGAAGAAATAAAAGGAGGCTAGAGTGACAGAAGAGGAGCAGAAGGAGAAGAGAGAGGATTAACATCATCAACCTTTCTCTCCTCCACTTCACCTCGATTCCCCTCTGCCTCCTTCCCCCCCTCTAAAACTGGGTGATCCAGTTACCTGCCACTTTTCAAAAACTAATGAAAAAATAATGTTGGTGTACTCCAGGTGATCTGGTTTTACTGCTACATTTCAATTATTAAAATATATATATATATTTTAAAATAAATCTCTTATCTGTGCATTTGTCTTTTGAAATGGGTTCAATAAAAACACACATCTACTGTGAAAACCTGACTGCAAATGTTTCACATATTTACCTTGTTTGATTGAACTGATCTTTCATTTTCACCTTAACACAACATGAAGTCATTCTGGAGTCTAAGGGCACGTTCACACCTTTAATTCTGTAGACTCGGTGCGATTCGGTGTTATAGTTGTAACATTGGTGCATGTTCATTTAGCGCTCACAGTGCACTTTGTCAAGTGCACCAAACACTGTAATCAAACGGTTGCTGGTCTATTAGACAGAATATACGGGTGCAGTGGCGTAACAAGCCAACACCGGGCCCCTATGCCGGATTATCAAGGCGGGGCCCCCCTACTACAGCACGTGATGATGGTGCAGTGTCCACGGGTAGGCTACCTCACTTTCTTTTTTGATACAGAGGAGTTATCAGCACTGTTTCTCCGCCATGTTTCATTCATAAAATAGTGGTGCCATGGTGGCAGGAATAACAAGGATACAACAAAGCACAGCGCTTTCAAGCCGGGGAGAGGAGTTCACTATGCAGCGAACACTTAGCACAATCTTTTTCCTAAACATAACTACCGTATTTTTCGGACTATAAGTCGCTCCGGAGTATAAGTCGCATCAGTCAAAAAATGTGTCATGAAGAGAAAAAAAATATATATAAGTCGCACCGGACTATAAGTCGCATTTATTTAGATTATAAATACAAGAGTTATTCAACTACACAATAGCACACAGAACAATACGCTGAATACGGTAGGTGTCCGGTATGTTAACGTAACACATTAACAGTTATTGAACTATACAATAGCACACAGAACAACTAGCTAGCAGGGCGTGGAGCATGGAGGTATTAAAAGGCGTGGAGACGAAGCTGCACCGTGAACGAGCCCCTCCCGACTCGTTCCTCCAGCTCTGGCCATCTTGCTTTCAGCCCACGATTAGCCGATTAGCTTTCTTTGTTTTCTTCATTGCAGTAAGAGTCACCTTTTCGCCAGTCTCCCTCATAAGTTTCTCCCTCATTTCAAACTCTCTTTCTGCTGCTCGATTACCGTTTTCGGCTGCATATTTCACTACTTGCAGTTTGTTATCTCTTTTCTTTCTCAGTTGTCTTTACGAGGAGCGTTCTAGTTGTCACAAGCCTAGAGCGCCCTCTCGCGGCTGTAGACGGTGATGTTTTCATGTAAAAACATGTTAAATTATATATATTTTGATATATAGGTCGCACCTGACTATAAGTCGCAGGACCAGCCAAAGTAGGAAAAAAAGTGCGACTTATAGTCCGGAAAATACGGTAGTCGTTTTGGTGCCTAAACTTAACTGTCATCGCCAAATGATGCTCACTTTTTCTGGCTAAACTCCACTACCACGGCCCCTGAAAGGATTGTCATCTGGCGGTGCCTGTACCCGGCTCACAGTCATCTATTGGCGGCTAAACAACTGCCGCTGGTAGCTGGCGTCCTGGAGCTCTGTAGCAGCTAAATACAACCAGCAACTGCTGCTGGGATTTTATCGTTATATGGCACTATGTGTTCACATTACAGCGCTTTACTTAGTTTAAAATACTTCTGTTTTAGGTATATAATATATGGTCTAATGGTGAAGTATCATTGATCACTTTGAGGGGGGGGGATATGATACAAATATTTCAGTAGGATATATATATATATATATATATATATATATATAAAACTCCCCTTTTTATTGTATCTGCTCTTAAAAGACACTTCCTGAATGTACCTTTCTGAACACAGCAGACAGCAGACAAAAGGAAAAAACTAAAAAAGCAACTACCGTATTTTCCGGACTATAAGTCGCACTTTTTTTCCTACTTTGGCTGGTCCTGCGACTTATAGTCAGGTGCGACTTATATATCAAAATATATATAATTTAACATGTTTTTACATGTTTTACACATTACCGTCTACAGCCACGAGAGGGCGCTCTAGGCTTGCGACAACTAGAACGCTCCTCCTAAAGACAACTGAGAAAGAAAAGAGATAACAAACTGCAGGTAGTAAAATAGGCAGCCCCGAAAACGGTAATCGAGCAGCAGAAAGAGAGTTTGAAATGAGGAAGAAACTTATGAGGGAGACTGGCGAAAAGGTGACTCTTACTGCAATGAAGAAAACAAAGAAAGCTAATCGGCTAATCGTGGGCTGAAAGCAAGACGGCCAGAGCTGGAGGAACGAGTCGGGAGGGGCTCGTTCACGGTGCAGTTACGTCTCCACGCCTTTTAATACCTCCATGCTCCACGCCCTGCTAGCTAGTTGTTCTGGGTGTTATTGTATAGTTCAATAACTGTTAATGTGTTACGTTAACATACTGGACACCTACCGTATTCAGCGTATTGTTCTGTGTGCTATTGTGTAGTTGAATAACTCTTGTATTTATATTCTAAATAAATGCGACTTATAGTCCGGTGCGACTTATATATGTTTTTTTCCTCTTCATGACGCACTTTTTGACTGATGCGACTTATACTCCGGAGCGACTTATAGTCCGAAAAAATACGGTAACAGGAAATAAGGTAATAATCATTTATGGTCTGTCTCTGCACTGATGCTGAATCGTCCAGGTCTGCATCGCGATGCAATGATTCATTTCAACACCCCTACTGTGTGTTCTCCTATCCACCTATAAAGACTTCACTTCACCACTGGCCATGTGTATGTTAAAAGAGTTCATGATTGCTGTAATCAGGATAGCTTCATAGTGTGACTGGTACAGTAAGAAATTGGGGATAAAATCCACAGTCATTACGTGCAAAAATGTATTCAAAAGTTCAGCCAAAGCTAATATGAGGCCTCAGCAAGCTGAAATGCCTTGCCTGTAGAAACCTTGACAGACCAGCTGATTGACTGTGATTACTGCTCATGCTGACACCAGTTATCACTGCAGTTCTTATACAAGATTGATTTTTCCATTTCATATATTTCACACTTCAACCTGCTTGTAGCTTGTGGCTATCATTCAAGTGCAGGTTTGCCAGGTGGGTGAGGATTACATCTACAACATGAGAGTGGTTGCTTTAAGGCAGCAGTAGTAACAATAGTTGTTAAGTTGTAGTAGAGATTTTATTGATTTTTAATAAGTGGAAAATGTGGCAGCTGTTTGTTTATGGTGTTGTAAATGATCAGCTATAGAAACCAGCACTGCAATGCTGGAACAATACCTGGATCCATGTCTTGTGTCAACACAGTGTGAGTGTCAGATAGTTGGTGCAAAATTGATTAAACACAACTAGAGATGTTCCGATACCATTGTTTTTTTCCCAATACCAATTCTGATACCTGAACTTGAGTGTTGGATGATACCATGTACCGATCCGATATCAGTGGGTTAAAAAATACACATACATATATATTTATATATTTATTTATATATGTATATATATATATATACATATATATATATATATATATATATATATATATATATATATATATATATATATATATATATATATATATTTGAACAACTGCACTATCCCTGTATGGATGTGATATGCTTTCTTTGTTGTACTGCCTGGCTCAGGTTAAACTCTTTGTGAAACATGAACAAAAAAACAGAGAATGGATGCCAAATAACTTTCTTTTATTATCTAGTTTGAAAGTCAGTCAGTACGGAAAAAGAACATAAATAAACTACTTAATAAATTGCGCGGTATTGGATCGGTGCATTAACTCCAGTACTATCCGACACCAACATTTTAGGCAGAATTAGAGGCTTTTCCAAAACTGGTATCGGAACATCTCTGAACACAATTTTATTTAGATATATGTAAGTTGCACAATATAAAACTAGTTTTTCACACATGGCCCTTCTCCAAGACAGGGCCCCAAGATAGCTAATAACACAAACCCTGTCTCTTTTTATATTGCAGTATATTGTTCATATTGTAACATATTGCTTATATTGTAGTATATTGTTCTTATGGCAAATGCTCAACAACACTGCAAGTAATCTAATTACGCAAACACTGCTGGAGTGCAGTGAACAAAACCTCAGAGTGAACCAGTTTTGTTTCCATGAAGGTCTGGGGTCCAGAGGCAGTTGCCCCCTTTTGCCCAGTTGGGAATCCAATCATACTTGTGTCAAGTCTGACCAGTTAACACTTCTAATGTTCTTGTTGCTGTTGTTGTAGCACTGTGGCTCCCCAAAGTATGAACCCAGGGTTTTTACTGCATAGAGGAATTTTTGGCGCCCCCCCCCCCCCAAGGAGGTTTTAGCCAGCTCTAAAGGAAAATCACCAGCACCAAAATGATAATTGAGAATAAAAATAGCAATTCATATCCTCTCTACATGTGTTTAGGAGTAATTTACCAAACAATTGTTAAACAAGCAGAACTAAAAATATGATAGCTAATCTCAGTTTTGTCTCAAGACTCAGGCTGTACCGGACTCTCCTGGTGATTTATTTAAATTTTAATATTCATTTTTTAACCAGTTTTGTTAATTGGGGTTTTATTTACTCAAGCATAATATAGGTCTTTGTTTATCAAGTTTTCAGAAACAACAGGTGAATGTATAGACTTCTGTCAAACAAGGTAAGACAGACTCTTTGACTTTACTGTGCGCGGACCGATCATGCCTACTGTCGTGCGTAGTCCCCCCAGAGGCCCATTCTGAGCCAGGAAAAACTCTGTGAACCCTTTTGATTTTAATGACCCCCATGAGCCTTTTTACATTATTAACTCCAATACTGGTAAGGATCTAAGAGGCTGGTCTTACTGATAGTTATCGTGGAATTTTGGATTGAAATTACAGCATTTCAATGGCATTGCTGAGATCAGTGGATTCCCTTGTGGGGGTAAAAGCTTGAGCATTGTTTCGAGCAAAGAATGTTACCTGTTAAAGCTTTAGTGCATAACTTTTTTATATTAATGAACGTCCGTTACATTCAAGCCATTGCCAAATGAGTTGATACAAAGATAATTAAAACGATGAGCTCCACACAACTCTCTCTGTATTTCTCAGTATGGCTATGTTCAGAAAATGGTATTGTCCGGCGACTTTCGCGCACAGAAAATCAAGGGTAGATAATCCTCTTCTGAAGAGTCCATCATGTTTTCTTAATCCTTGTGTCCTCCTTGGCTACTAGCAACGGCGTGGAGGAGGGTGGGGGTGGTGCGCGATCACGGAAGGCTTGTATCATGTGGACGTACTGACAGTTTTGTTGTCATTACATAGAATTCCTCATGCGGGCGACAGCAACTACGCACTATAGCTTTAACAAGACCCACAATTCACCAAGCTCTCAGGATCATGTATTTGGTTGGACACCCAAATGAATATCACTGGGCCATTTTCTGGAATGAAGTCACTATGGTGTTTTTTCATCCATAATATTTGTATTGTGGGGTGTACCTAACACTAGAGCATGGCGATATGGAGAAAATCAAATATCACCATATTTTTGACCAAATACATCAGTGTCAATATTGCGGTGATATTGTAGGGTTGACTTTTGGTGCTTTTACAAAATATTAACACAATGAGAGTTTTGATAAATAATCACCAATAATGTGGATACAATGACTAAGTAGGTAAAGGCAAATAATAAAACAGCTACAACAGTCTGGTAAACCTGGAAAAGACAAGACTTGTGTCATATCACCATATTACAATATTCAAAATTGAAAATAATAAATAATAATAAATTCAATATATTGCCCAGCCCTACCTAACACTGCTCTGCATTTTTGACAACTGCTCAAAAATGTAGACTTAAAAAATTAAAAAAGTTTAGATGAGGAGTTCTAAGTAATGACAACAACACTGTCGGTGCATCCACATGATACAAGCCTTCTGTGAGAGAGTTTTGTGGAGCTGATAGTGTTCCTTAGCTTTGTATGAATTAATTTGGCAATGGCTTAAATGTAACAGACATTAATATAAAAAACGTTACGCACTAAAGCTTTAAGAATTGTCTTCAAAAAGTAATCACATGACTTTTGAATAGCTGCATTAGGGACATGTACACTGTAATGCAAGAGTGCCTCACATCAGCAGAAACAGTGGACAAACTGGTTGTGTTTGGTTATCAGAGGCAGCCATTGCCTCGGCCACAGGTTAGATATCATCTAATATATGCTGCACCTCTGGTTGAACCACGGGCGGGTGTTATTGGCTCTGGCAGAGGGCTGATGGTCTCTGTCAGGAATAATAATGGTTCACTGCTGTGGCACTCAGTTCTGCCCCTTGGTTGTGGAATTATTAACAGTGTGAAACAGGGCTGCAATCATTACTCATATAACAACTGTCCCTGCCCTGGTAGCACTCATCTGCCATGTGACTGGCTGTGAAAGCCTCATACCTCATGTCCACCAGCGGGGTGATGCTGTTGCTGAGCCAAGCTCATCTGCACCACTACAGAGCAGATCAATTTACTGATGTATGGGACACTCTCGTTGTTGCATTTGTGTACCTAGGGCTGGGCAATAATTCAATATGATAATTTACGTCCTATTGTGTTAGAATGGACAGCCCTCATTCTGACAATAGTTGCTCAAAAATGATAACTTGTTAAACTTTTTAAATTAGCATCACTGGTCGGCCGGCGAGCTAGTGATCCCGGCAGCCACCAGCTGGCTGTCACGTCAGACTGGAGCTTATCAAGTCTGACAACATCGGAGCAAATCTGCAATTGGCCATCAATTTTCGTAAAAATGCCCATATTCAAACTCTGAACAGCTGATTTCTCGCATAAAAAAGTCTCTAAAGTGAATTTAGTGGTGAAATAGCTGAGGCAAATTGTATAATGATACAAATGATAAAATCATGGAGGAGGGTTTCCAGATATTGTAAATATTCAGTGCTTGAAATTCAATGGCTTTTAAATTTCAAAATCCGATGAAAAAGATTTACGTCGATAATTTATCGTCTTTCAATGGAATCATAACGTGATGAAATCATGTATAGAGATATGTTGATTTACAATTACGTTGTCTAAATTGATAATAACAAGCACATACTCTAAAAATCAGTTATGAAACATGTTTGTACATTGTCATCAGTCAGTACATAGCTGGCATTTTTTTTCTTTTTCTCTATAATTTCACTTGAAACTGGTGGTTTTTTTCTTGGTCAAAAATATCGTGATATTCTCCATATGGCCCAGCACCCCTATTTGCATTTTGTTATTGTTGTTAGAATGGACAGCCCTCATTCTGACAATAGTTGCTCCAAAATTATAACTTGTATATAACTGTAACTTTTTAAATTAGTAGTTACAGCAAGAGTTGCTGCTGCTGCTGCTGATGATCTATTTTTGTGAGTGTACATGGTGTTTCAATGGATAGAGTAGTGGTTAAGAACATTGCCAGCAACTGGGAGATCGGTGACTCAAATCCCTGAAGTAATGCTGTAGCAAAATATGTTTAGTTCTTTGGACAACAACACGATATTTGCTGAATTCTTAAAGTCTGTCACAATACGATTTTGATTTGATTCAATTCACGGTAGGGGTGGGGGAAAAAAGTATCGCGATATTTCTCGTGGCAATACTGTATCGATACACAGGCGCCAAGTATCGATCTTTTATTATTTAAATTGCACATCGGAATTTAACTTTTTGGTAGTATAATAATAAAATCAATTGCTTATTCAGTCCACCAGATGGCGCTGTTTGTTTTCTGGTGAGGTCAGTGGGGTGACTGTCAGCGTGCAGGAGGATGTAGATAAAATAAACATGGCAGCGTCAGAGAAAGAAATCAGAAATGCACCATCTGCGTTTAAATCAAGTGTTTGGACTTTTTTCGGATTTTTTTAACAAGGAGGGACAACTGAGATGGACATGAGACATGGGATTTGCAAGGAGTGTCGTATGCAAATAAAATACTCAGGGAATACCACAAACATGAGGGCTCATCTCACACGCCACCATCCAGAGTTAGCGTTAGCCGAGGACGGTAAAGCTAATGCTAAACCAGCTCCGCCAAAAAACCAACCAACACTGGACACACTTAGCTTCACAAAGCTACCTCCCAATTCAGAGCGAGCTAAGAAAATAACTCAAGCCATCGCCTACTTCATGTGCAAAGACCTGCGTCCATACAACGTTGTGGAAAATGAAGGATTTTGTCACTTGCTAAAAACACCGGAACCAAGGTACGTGACTCCGTCGCGCCGTTTTTGTACTCATTTTAATTGTAAAAAATACCTGTAGTAGCACAGCAGTGCATACCTTTTGGTATTACAGTCTAGTCCACCTTAATTAAAAATGCAAACAGTTCAGTTTGCCAGGTGTATACAACATTTATAACATATTCATTAAAGTGCTGGTTAGTTAGTCAGCTTGACAGTCACATTTTACAGCAATAAAATTCATGTGAGATGAACAGACAGATGTTGACAAAGTTTTCCTTTGGGGACATAATAATGAAGTTGGAAAAAAGGTAATAAATTGCAATATATTGCAGAATATCGCAATATGTTTAAAATCGCAATAATATCGTATCGTGACCTAAGTATCGTGATAATATCGTATCGTGGTACCTCTGGTGATTCCCACCCCTAATTCACGGGCCTGCCATCGATATGAGACGATACATGAGCCCATTTAACACAGTTCCATTTATATTATATTAACTCAAAAAAGCAACTAAAACAAGATTGGACAAATTTATTACTGAGCTCTTTCAGACATTTAAATTATAAATATAAAGTGGGATTCTAAAATAAAGGGGTGATATGTATAGATATTTAGAGATTTCACCTTGCATCGATAATATTGGATCGTGGATCATTGAATTGAAATATCGATGCAGATCCATGTATTGTTACACCGCTAATTAATTCTACGCAGGACTTGCTCTATTTATTTATGTCCTCATTAAAAACATGTTGTGCCTCTCCTTTGATAAATGCAAGGCTAATCGTCATGAGAGTATTATTTTGATTATTTCTCAACATGAGAGGCTCACCCGTGACTTCTCCTCCAGACGGGTCATCATAATGATGGTGCAGGTCCTCTGCTCCCACACCATCCTCCAGAAGTCACTCAGTGTCTCCGGCAGTGGCCCCTGTGTGGCAATGTAAGCATTCTGCTTCCTGTAGCCATCAATGTAGTTGGCGTTGATGTAGTCGCTACCTGGAACTCCTGCAGGGAGGAACAAGTTGGACAAAGGTAGCAAGCAAATTAATAGAGTTGCCAATCAGAAAACAGCGGGGCCTCGCACTAAAATAGCATGAAATACATTTACAGTATATGACGGGAAATCAAAAATGAAAGTTTGTCTCATTATATTAGATTGTTTAAACCCTTGTGTTGTCTTCCAGTCGACTGTGCACTTGTTAAACAACTATTTTCTGATGTTTTTTATACTTTTTGCGACACTTTTGTCTTTTTTTTTCCTACGTTTTTGATGCTTTTTTACCCTAACACCAGTACATACACCAATAACACCAACTTATTACCACTAGATTGGCACCTATTTTTGGAATCCATGGACAATAAACCTCATATGTAGGAAATCTTACCTAATTTTTTCGTTTAAAAAAAGCAGAAATTATGAATTATTCAGACTAATATAAGAGGAACGTATGTTGGTAGATAATCAGAGACGTGTGTATGTCAAAGTTAATTGCATGTTAATGTTAATTAATAAATGTTAATAGCATTTGAAACCATTTCAATTTGTTTTCAAATGCTATTAAATTGAATAAAACACCCCAAATTGAATGAAAGTAGTGATCATTAATTGTACGTGCGAAGAGCGTTGTATGGAATCCATGTATTTTTGGGGTAATTTTTTATAAAAAACAACAAACATATTGCTGATATCGAAATTTTGAAAATGGGTCAAATTCAACCCAAAGACAACAGCAGGGTTAAATAAAGGTCGGGTTCTCTTGGCAGTTGAGGTAAATCAAGGCCCCGACCACTATGTGAGAATTATATTATATTATATGTGTATATTTAAGTTATGGTTCTAATAGTTGTAATAGTTGTAATAATGTTTACTTCATTGGGCAATAAAGACAGCTTTTTGTTAACAAAGAAAGTGTTTCTGAACGTCAATGACATTCAAAACAGTGATAACTGAAGCAGATATACAACACACCATGCAATGTGTATACAAATATTTATTGCAAACAGACCTAAGTATGTATGATGATGTAACCAAGTGGTGTCTCATTTCATAGGAGTATGTTTTCACCCATACCCCTTACCACTCGGTTTTGAGGGACAAGGGCTAGGGGTAAGATGAAGGGGTAAGGGGAAGGGGTAAGATGAGAAATGAGATTCAGCCTTCCAGTAAAGTGGCCTCTCTTGAGATGTCTGAGTGTCTCTTACCATCCACAGGTGTGAGGATGACCCTGGAGTGGTCGTAGGCAATAACATTTGCATAGCGGTTCTTTGGCTTGTTGACTTCAAGGTTGGAGTGCTCCCAGGTGAACTGCTGTCCTGGATCAATAGACTGACACACAGAAGGGGGGAGAGAGAGAGAGAGAGAGAGAGAGAGAGAGAAGGTAACCATTTATTACAACAGTGCCTATATTCTTTTCTGTTTTTTAAAGCCTGTCAGAGCTTGGAGCGAAGAGTCCAGACCAATAAATGTGACACAGAAACTAATTCATCATCCCTTCCCCAGCCTGTGGCTCTATAATACTGAAAAGCCCTGGATGATCTTTAAGCCCCCCTGGATACACACACAGGGCCGTTTGGTCCTAAAATCCCTTCCAGCCTTTCACCTACCAGCTCAGTGCCTGGTATTAACAAAGAACAGATCCAGCGAGGAAGGGAAGCACTATTTTCCCAAAGGTTTTGGGAAAATAGTCGTTGGATGTATGTTTCCCAGTAGCATACATTAGGTTGAGAGATGGTGGACTATGTCATGAGTCAACAGATAAGGACTTGTGGTAGATTTTATTTCTCAATACAGCCAAAAGTGACAGGGGATAAAATAGTGATAATCAGTTGAGATTGGGTCGCTGAATTCAAACATGGACTAGCACTCTTTGGGAAGCACCCTCATGGAGTACAGCTGTGGAGAGGTAAATATGTCTCGTATCAGAGGGTAGAATTAAACAACTAATATTGTCATTGTCATATGGTTTGGAGGACTTGTTGGGTTATTTACATAGTCATTTTGTAACTATTCTACACTTATTGTTTCTTTGCTTCGATAACTCATACTACTTTTATTTGAGTCTCTTCTCCATATCTAGAGCAATGCTTTAGTACAACAGACAGCCCAAACTGCAGAAGTTCTTATTTTTTCTCATTTTTTAGGTTTCTACACAAAGAAACATGAACAGATGGTGAGATATTCTTCTATTAATAGTTTTTTCTACTTATTTGTTTGTACTCTTGTGAATTAAATCATTGCAGTATGCGAGATGGAAAGCCACGCCTGTGTTCCAGTGATGGTAGAGTGTGTCTTGATAAGAGCTGGACAGGTTTTCACTATGCTGCCTGATGATTGGTGTTGGGAACCGAGCAGCGTGATAAAACACTATTGGCGCTTTTCGATTACAAGGTACCTGCTCGACTCACCTCGACTCTACTTGCCTTTTTTGGTTTTCCATCAGGAAAAAAATTACCTGGTACCTGCTAACAGGTACTTTTTTTAGTACCAGCTCAGTCGAGGTTCCACGCGAGCTGAGGCGATACCAAAAGGTGACGTGAAAGCGACAGAGGGGGGTGTCCTGTACTAAAATCTGCAATGGAAAACGGACGCGCAGTGCGTCAAGTCGAGGCGAGTAGAGTCGAGGCGAGTCGAGCAGATACCATGTAATGGAAAAACGCCATATCTTTAAACAAAGAGATCGCATAGAATGTGACCTCTGAGACAAAGGAAACCACATGGCTCACATGTGGCCTGAGCGCCCTTTTCAAACAAAGAGAACGCGGCCTCCATGCAACTGTAAAAACCTACAAATTCACACTTCCATAGGAAAAGATGGCCAGAGGTCTAAAAACGACAGAGGTTGTAGTTCACACCTACATGTCACCTTCAAGAACTCTGATTCCCGATTGGCAAGGGTCCCTGAACGCAGCAGCGGTGACCGGGGATATAAATACTCTGGTGACCCTCTTTTCATTGTTTCTCACTGCAACACCCTCGAGTTGCTAAAGAGGACAAACATCGGTCACTCAATGCAACGGCAAGTTGCTAAAGAGGACAATCCGTTGCTCTCCATTGCATCCGTGCTAAATTGGAAGCACAGTGGTACAAATAGTTTCATTTTTCTGGACTATTTTTGGATCCTGTTGAAATACATGCGCGTCAGTGTTTCATCTCTGCAGAAGAGACAACGAGAAATCGGACAACGTGGAAACCACTTTTCTTCTCAAGTCGACTGAACTGGTTTTTCACTGCCTTTGGAGAGAAACCAGGGTTTTCCCTTGAATCACTGACGAGTGAGATGGCTCCGTTTTGTTTACCGAGTCCAATTTATTGCTGTGAATGTACTGGATCACGGTACTTGTTGATATTTGGTGTTTGATACTGTAGCTTATATTGAAACTGTAATCAGTCCTTCCAGAGTTTTTTTGTGATTGTTGCGGGCAAAAATCCTTGATTATGCGGCACGTTTTCATAAAAAATGCAATGGAATTTGTGGGATATTTATGCAATTTTATGCGATGAAATTGCGGGAACTTGCAAAAACTGCGGTTTGATGAAAAAGAGAAAAAAAAGTGATTTCCCCCAACAAACTGCTTTTCGATGATGTTCACGTTGCGTAATTACGTCACTTCATAACATTCCCATGGCAACAGGGGAAAATGGCTGCTCTTGTGTGAAGTAAACGCAACATTTTTCAACTTTCTGCTAAGATATATGTGACTTTTTTGCAACAAAATGCGGAAATTATGAAATCATGCAAGCCCTGCATATTTTGCGTGGAAATCGGCAATTTATGCAGCGAAAGTGCGGAGTATTTGAAAGAAATGCAGCCCCGCATAAATATGCGGACTTTGGCTGATTATGCATTGAATTATGCAACCGCATAATCACGTTTTTCTAGAGGGACTGTGTAATGCTACACTGCTGTCTCCCGCCGCGGAGACGTTAGTAACTGTAAAAGCGAGATAATAAACTTTCCGTTCGTCACTCGAAACACGGCACCGCGACGTAACGAGAACGTTACCTCGTGGCCCCGTGTTGGACAAAAGGATCGGTTATTGCCGCATCAAGAAGTCAGCTGTTGGCCCACAAGAGGCTGAGTAATAAACATTCCCCTCCTTAGACAACTTCTCAGACCCCTGCTGTAACATCAAGTTAGGTCAGAGTCCTGAGTGAACGAGAAGATTGGTTATTATCACTTCCTTGAAAATCAAGATTCCAAGTGTCTTTCTTCCTCTGAAGTGTGCTTTTCTGTCCTCTTTACACACTAACCTAACACACACACACGCACACACATACACATACACATCAGCTGACGGCCACCCCACAGTCACATGGTATTGCAAAAAAGTTTGTGTATTTACTCGAGTAGCCATTTTGTGCCTTGCGCTAAAACTACAAAGAGCCTTAAATCTCAGTGTTTCATCCGCCATCTTGATCTCGCGTGGCTTAGCTACCCACGTGATCTTGTGATCTCCCCCTCTCTCCCTTTTTCTCTCACACACACACACACACACACACACACACACACACACACACACACACACACACACACACACACACACACACCACGTTTGTTTGTTTTTACCTATGCTGTAGTTGTACCACGTAAATAGGTTCATTGATTGAAGAACTATTGATTGAAAATTGATAATTTGGAAGTTAAATAAATTCTATTATACTTTAAAGAGCAGTTGTTTGTGATTATTTGTGTATATGTTGTAGTAACAGCTGGCTGAACAGAATTTCACCCTTCCCGTTCACTTTATAAATATGAGATAAACTAATTAAATGAATGAATGAATGAATGAATTAATCTGTATTTTCAAAAAGAACACCACCTATGAGACTGTTTTCACAGTTCAGGTATTGGTCCCTGATTCCAGGGTGGTGCTCCGTTTTGATTGTTTGTCAACTTGATAAAGTTATTAATACACATATTCATAACTTTATAAATACTGATAAAACATCCTCAATAAATTGCTAATAATTAAATCTTTACCTTCCTAATCGCCAACATTGGTCTCTCGGCGATTGCTGGCTGTGAATGCAGGCGTAGGTTTAGCTGAATAATGACATGCTGAGGATTGTTTTTCATGATTGACCTTTCACGCTCCTACTTATCTTGCATCATCTGGAAAACAAACCCACACCCGTATACACACACACACACACACACACACACACACACACACACGTACAGGCAAAATGAAGCTGCGACGAGGACTCTAATATCCTGTTCCTCTACTCCTCACTGGCTGGCTGGGCGTCGGCTCAGCCCCCCCCAGTCTACAACTGATAATAATGAAAATGGAGAAAGAGGTTGAATGCACATCTTATTTAACAGCCTGTTAGGTAAGGCTTCCACGCGCTGCACTGACAAACCACTCACATTACTGCTAATGTGCTCCACCGACGCGTAGATCAGTTACCCAGTATGTCAGTGTAATCACACTCACAGAGCTGCAGTTCCACCAACAAAAAAACAAAGCAGGTAAACACAGAGAGAGGAACAGCCAGGCGTGAAGCATGTGGATTTGTGTAAGCAGAGTCAGGTTTACACTCAGCACCCGCTGCCACATTCACCGAGTTAAGAATAATAACTCACTTATGTCTAATACACAATACAGGAGTCAGTGTTGGCTCTGAATTGGCTGCGTGCCTTTTCATCTATCTTACATCTTATCTACTTACACTTGTCAGGTGAGATCGCATTCACTTTGCTGAGTGTTGTTTAAATTAAACAAAATAAAAATACAAATTATGGTGATTTTTATCTGACGCCTTCTATATCTTCCAATGTTTGCATCCAGTGTATACTAGTCTATCATCCACGACCTTCTACTTCCGGGATTGCTCCATTGCCGCTGGAAATTCCGCCGGATGTCCTTTTTTCGGCCGGATGTCCGTCACCTTCCGCTTTCTTTGTGTTGGCATTCTAAACTCCGGTGGATTTATGGACTATGGTTAACTGTTCCCTCAGATCTCTGCAGGGTAAATCCAGACAGCTAGCTAGACTATCTGTCCAATCTGAGTTTTCTGTTGCACGACTAAAACAACTTTTGAACAGACACTGGTTAATGTGGCTCGGGAAAGGGAAGTTTGGCTTTACCTGCTGGAGCTGCTGCCCCCGCAACTCGACCCCGGATAAGCAGATGAATATGGATGGATGGATGGTGTATCATTTTTTATAATATTTTTGCTTCCTGTGCGCTCTTTTATCCCTCTCGCGAAGACAGATCAGCCTATGAGGTGGCGGGGCCTCTGCCGCCACCGGGTACCCAACTCTCAGGGTACACATGTCTATAAATTCGGGTAAAAGCAGGCTTCGCTTATCTCATGCGAATGCGAAACACCTAAGATCTGGACCCCAGATGATACTAAAATCCCGTGTGACTAGGACTTTAGACACCAATGCATGGAAAAATAGGCCTCAGGTTGAAAAATACAGAACTTGGCCTTTAACAAAATTACAAATATAATGTAGTTTTGTTATTAGTTCCATCCATCCATCCATCATCGTCCGCTTATCCGGTGTCGGGTCGCGGGGGAAGCAGCTCCAGCAGGGGACCCCAAACTTCCCTTTTTTGGGTGCCGACCGAAAGTCCTTCTCCAAACTTCTCTCACACCCGCTGCTTTGCCTCTTTCACGGCAGAGGCTGCAGCCCTTCGGGCCCTTAAGTACCCTGCAACTGCCTCCGGAGTCCTCTGGGATAACATATCCCGGAAAGACTCCTTCAGTCGGACGGCTTCCCTGACCACCGGTGTCCACCACGGTGTTCGTGGGTTACCGCCCCTTGAGGCACCTAAGACCCTAAGACCACAGCTCCTCGCCGCAGCTTCAGCAATGGAAACTTTGAACATTGTCCACTCAGGTTCAATGCCCCCAGCCTCCACAGGTGTGAGTTGAAAGTCTGTCGGACAGGGGCCTCCTCCAGACGTTCCCAATTTACGCGCACTACCCGTTTGGGCTTACCAGGTCTGTCCAGAGTCTTCCCCCACCCCCTGACCCAACTCACCACCAGATGGTGATCGGTTGACAGCTCCGCCCCTCTCTTCACTCGGGTGTCCAAAACATACGGCCTCAGATCAGATGAAACGATTATAAAATCGATCATTGACCTTTGGCCTACGGTGCTCTGGTACCAGGTACACTTATGAGCATCCCTATGTTCGAACATGGTGTTTGTTATAGACAATCCATGACTTTCACAGAAGTCCAACAACAAACAACCACTCTGGTTTAGATCAGGGAGGCTGTTCCTCCCAATCACACCTCTCCATTTGTCTCCATCATTGCCCACGTTCGTGTTGAAGTCCCGAAGCAGAACTATGGAGTCCCCCACTGGAGCCCCATGCAGGACTCCACTCAAGGTCTCGTTTGGTGCATATGCACAAACAACAGTCAGAGTTTCCCCCCCCACAACCCGCAGGCGACCCTCTCGTCCACGGGGTAAACTCCAACGTAGCGGCGCTCAGCCGGGGGCTTGTGAGTATCCCCACACCCGCCCGGCGCCTCACACCCTGGGCAACTCCGGAGAAGAAAAGAGTCCAACCCCTATCCAGGAGTATGGCTCCAGAACCGAGACGTTGTGTGTAGATGTAAGCCCCACCAGATCTAACCGGTAGCGCTCCACCTCCCGCACCAGTTCCGGCTCCTTCCCCCACAGAGAGGTGACATTCCACGTCCCCAGAGCCAGTCTGCTGCCCGGGTCTGGTCCGTCGAGGCCCCTGACCTTCACTGCCACCCGTGTGGGAGCGCACCCGACCCCAGCGGTTCCTCCCACAGGTGGTGGGCAAATGGGATGGAGAGGGAGTTGCCACGTTGCTTCTTCGGGCTGTGACCGACCGGGCTCCGTGGCAAACCCGGCCACCAGACGCTTGCTGACGAGCCCTCCATCTGGGCCTGGCTCCAGATGGGGGCCCCGGGCTTCCTCTGGGCAGGGTAACTTCACCTCTTCCTCATAGGGTTTTTGAACCATTCTTTGTCTGGCCCCTCACCTGAGACCACTTTGCCTTGGGAGACCCTACAAGGAGCACCAAGCTCCAGACAACACAGCCCTCAAGTTCATAGGGACACACAAACCTCTCCACCACGATAAGGTGATGGTTCCCGGTTTGTTATTGGTTGACAATAAAAAAGATTTGGAAATGAAGTGTGATTACATCGCAAAAACTGATCAAAGCAAAACTGCCTCTCGCAATCATAACTTAAATGAGGATATATAATCTTTCCATCAGTGGCCATACATAAGCAAAACTTTAGGTTGCAGACATTCCTCTGTAGGCAGCTTGTGTTGGTTTTGGTTGTTTTTTTGTTGGTTTGTCTTTGAGCAAAGTTTCAAACCCCCCGTTGTCACACACACACATACACACACACACACACATACACACACACACTAGCACTCCTGCTGCGCAGGTAACACACTCCAGAAAAACAGTTCACAGTGAAAGTTACTGCAGCCCAGTGACAGGGTTTGTGATGGCACCTGGGAACAGCTGGAACTTCAGCAAAACAGAACATTGGCAAGTATTAAGGATGATATAAACATGCCACTCCTGTTGTTAATGCTTTGTCATTTCCAAAATTAGATGGGTCCTTATATATGTCATTTTGGAAATTACGTGTGAGCATGTGTATGAGCTGTTACTATGAAAGCCACTGTTCATCACACAAACTGCTATAATTATTATGAATCATATTTCTCTATATCTGTATATCTGTATCAGTGTCTCTGTGTCCAAACTGGCAACAGCAGATGGCCGCCCACCAACAGCCTGGGATCTGTCCGAGGTTTCTGCCTAAAAGGAAGTTTTACCTCGCTACTGTTGCACTAAATGTTTGCTTTTGGGAGAATTGTTGGAATTATTGGGTCTTTGTAAATTTTAGAGTGTGGTCTAGACCTACCATCTGTAAAGTGTCTCGAGATAACTCGTGTTATGATTTGATAAGTTAAATAAAATTTAGAGATGCACCGATAGACCGGCCGGTGAGCGGAATTGGTCGGTTTTCAAGTGCTCGGCCACGACCGGCAGGTCAGTCTGACATATGCCGATTTCACGGTCAATGCTACAATTAACTGACAACACAAGTTATACGAGTTTCAGTTCTCAAGGAGGCACGCACACACGGACGCGGCAGCATAGTCTCTCAACTTTTCCGCCGCGTGTCGCGTGTACCCACTCGCAGTGTGAAGCACGTGTCTGCGCTATTCTCGCACATGTAGGGAACCTTGTGAATTAACCTGCAACATATCAGCTGTTTGGAAATTCTTCAGCGTGTGTGCAGAAGATAAGAAGTTTACAATATGCAACACCTGCAAGGAAAAAGTAGGGCGTGTAGGGACAACACCAAAAACCAAAATCAAATTTTTTTTGTTGGATACTGGATGCGAAAATAAGGAAATGGTTCTAACATTGCACTTTAGATGTGTGTGAATTTCCCACACCAGGATTAATTTATATAGTTCTATTTTATAGTGATCAATTATCTGTTCAAAAAATGTTCTATGTTCTGTGCAAAATGTTCTATTAAAGAAAAGATAGAAAATAAATATTTGTGTGTGCTGTAAAGTGGTTAGAAAAAATGAAACCGTAATCGGCCTAGAAAGTTGTAATCGGTGCATCTCTGATAAAATTGAATCCATTTGAATTGAATGAGTTCATTGTGTTTGTGAAATATGTATTTGCCATTGCATTGGCCCAATGAGCATATTTGTTCATTTGTAAAGAGACAGTTATCCATCCTCAGTTATACAACAAGTGGATTGGACCAGGCAATCTAATTGGTCTAGACATTAGAAAGTGCTCAAATCAGCATGACAGCACATCCAGAGCCATTTGAGCACACCATGCTCATCACTAAAAATATTTCTTTGCATTTCAACTCTGCATTCCGCATGTCAATATTACAGAGTTTTTGTAACATTTGTATTCATGAACATAAATCAGGAACCACAGGGGAACGCACAGAAACTCTTTTTACATTTTTATATTAAGTGATTCATCAGATTGAATGACTTATTTTTTACAGCGCTCTGGAGACGGTAATTGGAAATGTTTGGATCACATCAGATGTGGCGCTATGTTAAAGCTTTAGTGCATAACATTATTTAAATAATGAACGTCCGTAACATTCAAGCCATTGCCAAATGAGTTGATACTAAGCTAATTAAGACTATCAGCTCCACACAACTCTCTCTGGATTTCTCAGTATGGATATGTTCAGAAGATTGTGTCGTCCGGCGACTTTTGTGTACAGAAACTGTGAAGATAATGACCTCTTCTGAAGAGTCCATCATGTTGTTTTAATCCTCCGTGTCCTCCTTGGCTACTAGCAACTGTGTGGAGGTGCGGTGCGCTGTCACGGAAGGCTTGTATCATGTGGATCGCAATACTACATTCGAGGGTTTGATTTAACATCATATTATTGGCACTTCAGTGATGCTTATGGACTTCGGCAAAGTCCTAGCCACATCACTGTTGTGCCAATACTGACGTTAAATCCCACCCTTGTGTGTTATATTGCTTAATTAGATATTAATAACAGCAGCGGCATGGACAGTATTCCTTGCCAATGCAGATACAGTATGAAACAGATCGGAGGCTCAGTTAACAGCCAAAACTAAGTTTTACTAGTGCAAACCAGCTTTTACGCATTGGATAAGGCTAATAAATGGATGTAATCATTATTATGTGATGAAAAGAATTACTGTTAAATATGGACTGATGAAGTGATCTCAAGTAGTCCGCAAACTCATTCATCAGATGTAACAAGCTGTATACTCTGGCAGGTCTCATTTTAAATGCAGCCATTATCAGCTTTTCATTTCAAGGCCTGCTGCTCTTACTATAGACTAATGGCTGGTAGCGCTGAAGCAACAGGACACAGGAGGACATACGAGTGTGTATGAGAGTGAGTGAGTGAGTGAGTGTGTGTGAGGGTGGGTGGGTGTGTGTGCGTGTGTGTGTGTGTGTCCCACTGTGATGTGATGATGTGAGCCAGATCATTGCAAGGGTTTGTGCATGCATTCACTCCTGTTTTTTCCTGAACCAGAGAAGATATGCAGATACAGATAACAATAAAAAATATATCTGACAACTCAAGTAACATTTAATTAATAACCTTGCACCATAGATAAGCACTAACCTCTAGTTAAGTCTGGAACTGTGAGATGTTACATTGAGATGGCTTTTTGAGGCATTTGATTAATTACACGTGTGTGTGTGTGTGTGTGTGTGTGTGTGTGTGTGAGGGGGAGAGACCTAGTGCCTCAGCCTATCTACAATCTCCAGATCAAACTTTATTGAATTCTACGATATCAGATTACACATCAGCTGCTGTGATTTTTGGTTTCATTCTTAATTCAATTAAATTCAATTTTATTTATAGTATCAAATCATAACAAGAGTTATCTCGAGACACTTTACAGATAGAGTAGGTCTAGACCACACTCTATAAATTTACAAAGCCCCAACAATTCCAACAATTCCAGTAATTCCCTCAAGAGCAAGCAGTGCGACAGTGGTGAGGAAAAACTCCCTCTTGGGAAGAAACCTCGGACAGACCCAGGCTCTTGGTAGGGGGTGTCTGACGGGCCGGTTGGGGATATGATGAACAGTGGCGATAATAGTCAAATTAATAATGGAACAGTGACTTCAAATGGTAGTCGTAGTAGTTCATGTCATATCAGGGCGCTGCAGGGCCCAAATAGTGATGGCCAAATGAAACACTATTTTAACTACATTCTTCATTCTCTGAGCCCACTAGATAGGCGTTCTCTGTTCAACAAAGGATTGAAAGCACACTGATTTGCCATTCTTTGAGCCTTTTTCTTTAAACCAAATCTAGTGGGCTCAGAAAATAAATAAAATGGTTCACGGAGCTTCATTAGGCTTCATTTGGCCATCACTAATTCTTGATTACTAGCAGAAACTAAGAGCAAATATTCAGATGGAAGCCACCTGAACCAACCGGTTGCTGCACTCGTCTGAAAACAGCACCATTTTTGTACCTTGGGTAAAAACTCACAGTCTATGACGTGTTTTTTGGAGATGGCAAATCACGGTGTCTCTCAGGGTCCAGTCCTTGTACAAGTGGAACAAGGCAGGAAGTCAAGCCTTTTCTCACTCTTGTTGGGCTCTGCAGGGTTATGCCTTATCACGATACTTCTTGCAATTTTAATGGGCAGAATCTTAAACCTACATTGTGTAATTTTTTTTGAGTTGATTCTTAGCAAAACCCCCTTTGTTCTGTCACAAATATGTGCTCATTCATGTGTAATTACTTCCACCAACTAATCTGAGTATTCTCGTAAGCGTAGAACCTGACATTCAGAATCATTCAGAATACATACAAGCGACTCGCTCGAATGACGGCAGCCATGTAGCGCCTCCATCTTTAAAATACATTAGCCAAAGAGGGACATACCTCCGCCTTTCGCCCTCTTACACCTATTGGCACCGTCACGAATGTAAGGGGGAGATTACTCACCAGGGAGGCGAAAAAGATAATTAAAACGACAACGCGACAGACAAAGCAACAAGACCAAAGTTAATATTGGAGTGGCTAGAACAGCTGCGTGTAAACGATGGAGAGAGCTGATTTCGGGTTCGGCCACCGTAGGATGAAGGGCTAGAAAGTAATATTCAGTTGGTTGTCATATACAATTTCACCGCTAGATGGGAGAAATTCTTACAACATGTAGCTTTAAAGGTGCCCTGCCACACGTACTTCATTACTTTGTGGTAATGTCTGAAGTTCTATCATGGACTCTTGTTTTTATGGAAAAAAATGGCTTGGTTACCTTGTTTCAAGCCATTCTAGCGTGGTATAGAAAGCCTACAGGAAGACTCAGCTCGATTTCTGCCAGTTCTCATTAATATTCAACAAGCTAAGCTGTTTGAATCTGATTGGCTAACAGCTAGCCAATGAGAGCCTGGCTGTCAGAATCCTTTACCCAGACCAACTGGGTGAGCTAATGAATGGTAATGAGCTCAGGCAATATGATGACAGACTGACCAGCTTTTGTAAATTGGCCTGATTTCTCTGCTTATTTCTGTTCAGTGGCTAGAGCTGACGGAGGAGGTAGCAGTTCATTTTCACATTCACGAAACACACAAACACATATTTTAAAAAATGTAAAACGGTTTTGTATGGCAGGGCACCTTTAAGGCACCGACAGCAGTGTCTGGTATGTTTTTGGGTTACAAAACAACAGTATTTAATAATAATCAGGTAATCATTTGAATTATTAGACTAGTAAATACAAGTCAGCATCCCTCTCATTGAATATGTGGCTTAGTATCATCCAATACAAACATTTCATATTTCCCATCCAAATATTTGGATATATTTTTTTCCGAAGAAAGGCTTACCAAAATATTCTAAACTGAATTGACTGTTATCTTGTTTGGCAAACACATCAACCTGTCTCCACAGAGTTCCCTCCATTTCACCATATTGGGTAAAAGAAAAAACTTGGAAAGGTAGAAAAGTTGATGCAGCTGCTGTTTCATAATTTATATGCCCTCCTTCTTCTAGGGTACATAAACTGTGCACCCATCTGTCCTGGTTTATCCGCTGGAAATTCACTACTTTAAATGCAAATTACCTTCCATTGTAGGACATCAACAAGCCATAATCCCTCACTGGCTTTTATAGTAGGTAAAGGCAGTGGTTTATACATATTATTCTTGGAAAGGAGGCAGACATTTATGCATACTTAGCAGCATCTTTTTAAAAATAACCAATGCTGAACTTTAACTCTGCAATGGTGAGCCAGCTCGATACATGAGTAGAAACACCATGCCTGGAATATGTGAGGTATTTTAGTGAGATAATAGAATGTTGATTTTTCAGATGCATGGGAATGGGAACAAAAAAATATTTATCCCTGGCCTGACTGAAACAGAACGCAGTTTCCAATATCACTAAGTAACCACAAAAAATAAACCTCTAGGGTAAAGGGCAGAGCAGACATTGTAACGTTGCACGCGATGCAATTGTCCGAAAAAGTATGTAAATGAAATTAGATGGTTTGACCGTGGAGATGGGAGATACAGTTCGCTTGACTGTAGTTGTTGCTTGCATGGGTGGTCACTCTCAGTGTCAGTGTAGCGTTGACGTTAGTCTGATAGTGCAGCACATATAATTGCACAAATCCACAATATGCTCCTCTCTGGGTTGTCATTCTGAGATGGGATTCTGTAGAAACACAGCCTAGGCTAGTCTCTCTTTGGTTTGTGCATCCGACTGAACAACAACTATCTGACGTTATGGATACAGCGTGAGCTGACTCGTGTGCGGGCAGTGGAGGGCAGCTTCTAGCTCAGTGATTTTTTTTTTTTTTTTTTTCCTTGGTCATTGAATTGGACCTGAGAGAACTTTTTTTCCACACCAAGAGCAGGAAGTTACCTCGTACTCCTGAGAGAAGCGCAGACCGTCATTGGCTTTGAGTCTCTCTATGTAGTCCGCCAGGTCACAGACAGCGATGGGAGGATGTTCCCTCATCCCTGCAGGGAGAGGTGGAGCGGTAAGTACAGTCCATCTCACACACACACACACACACACACACACACACACACACACACACACACACACACACACACGCACACAGACGCACACAGACGCACACAGGGTCCAAAATTAGCACCATCAACTAAAATCAACTGGTACAATATGCAAGTGTCTGGTAGATTTGCTTCACTCAACAGCCCAAAAACGATGGTGATCTATTGAGTGTCTGGTAAAATTTGACGCACGCACGCACACACGCATGCACGCACACACGCACCAGAGTGCAGATGCATGTTGAAGGCTCAGAGCTAACTGGTCATAGCGATATGGGGTGACAGGGAGGGTGCTGTGTGCTGAGCAGAGTGATGATTGTATGACCGTGCAGCTCTTCAACAGCATGCCATGACCACGCTGGTGATGTGAGCGTCAACGAGCATGCTGATTGGTTAAAGAAATCCCATTAAGCCATAAGTGAGTGTGAAAGTGCCACACGGGTGGTTGGGGCGTTAAGAGTACCTACAGCATCTTACACTGACATTTTTTTTTTTATGTCTTTCTATTGTATTTCATTTCAAATCTCAGTTTTAATGACATGGACAGACCATGAGGGAAGTATATGGAGTTTAATAAGAGGGCTCTAGTTCAAATGGGTGCTATGTAAAAAGAAAGGGAAAGAGGTGGGGATGGAGGAAATATCAGTAAAACACAAGAGGGATAAAAAAAACTAACTTGGAGTATTCGGGCAACTGAGGCCACTGGAACCTGTGGGGAAAAAGACCAGGCAAAACAAACAGAACAGGGGTCAGTTAGGAGAAGACAGAGAAACGAAAAGAACACATGGATCTGTTTTGTGCGCTGCACTGTGACGCAGCTTTATCTGTAAAATATCTCTTAATATTCACTGCATCCGAGCACAGATGAAGTAGGCTTCAGTTGTTACGGGGGCAGTCACACCAAAATAGGCAATCCAGCGATTTTCGGCAGGGTGGTGCAGCAGGGGGGAGTGTCAATGAAACGGCCCATTTATGTGAAGTCCTGTTGTGTTCTTAACCCCCCTCCCCCACAGCCCCACCCCGACTCCCCCCAAAAGCACAAGAAGACTTTATATTTCACAATTAATTTTTTAGATTTTCCATCCGATCGTTTATAGAGCTCGTTGTTTCCGACCGCACTTGAAGGCAGCTTTGTTTCACAGGAGAGAGAGAGAGAGAGAGAGAGAGAGAGAGAGAGAGAGAGAGAGCGAGAGAGAGAGAGAAAGAAAAGAGACGAGTGAGGCATAGTGAGTGCTTTGTTGTTGTAGGAAACATTCAGTTATTACAAACTCCTGGGCAGGTCAGTGCTTGTGTTTGGTGTTTTAAAACTTTCCTGTTTTCCTGTACGGGATTCTCACACCGCCTCATAGCTCAAAACACACCGACAAGTCTGATCTCCAGTTACATTACTGGCCGCCGCAGCGTGACATGGGGTTGCGTTTCTCCAAAAGTTGAGTCGGTCTCAACCAAAGCCGGTCCACGGAAAGCCATTCCACTCCCTATTCAGCCCCATTGTACCAAATTTGGTTGCAGTTCCACCAGAGTTCCATTGGGGGTGATCGCGGTCCAGTGCAGAATGAATGGGACTCTATGGAGCTAGACGGCTAAATGTGGCTCTTTCGCCCGATTGTCGTTGAGAAACCTCAGATTTGTTTGTAGTTTTTGCAAGTTCAACATGGATTATAGGTCGAAAGTTGAATGAAAGAGTACTTATGACCTTTTGATTTCCGTAAAGCAGTATCTCTGGCCGTATATGTGTATGACGTCATTGACATTTTAAAAGACTTTTTAAAACAAAAAAGCGACTTTAAAAAAATCTAACACCCAGCAGTGTATATTTTCTTTGCCTCCCCTTTCGTATGCAACATTCAAATTACTAGACAAAAAATGATATCCTGAGAAAAGTGGATTTTGAGGGGTATAGCTCCATAGAGTCCCATTCATTCTGCACTGGCCTGTGAGCGCCCCCTATATGGAACTCTGGTGGAACTGCAACCAGTTCAGAAGCCGCAAGTAACGAGGGAGCGGAAATTCTTCCTATATTAGAAATTCTTTGGTCTCAACTTTTCGCCGCGGGCCCCGGTACGTATTTTTGCGTGTCCCCCTCTGCGCCAACCCCCGCCGCAGCCTTATTGCACTATCCCCATCCTAAATAATTGGAAAGACCTGCGTTTTTGCCGTAACGTCGGACGGCTGACGCAAGCAGTCTCAACGCGGCCTTAGCAATGCCAGCGGCGGTCTCTGGGGGGTGGAGATGTTGGTCATTGGTTGTTGGTCAATTTGTCGGGTCACCACCTAAAGGCATGGTTAAATTACGTTTCCGATCAACGAAATTTACTCACATTCGTCCCCAAAAAAGGCTGCTGTGTTGGCTATTTGCAAATGTCCAAAAAAGGGCTCCTTAGGGATATCAAACTGTTGCTTATGCCTTCTTGAAATATGTCTCCAATAACCTTATTGCCCCTAGGTTTCCACATATTAAAGACTGAGGTGCTACTCCCTTGGATAAAGTCACCATTCACAGCGACAGGCGTCAGCATAGAGAACAAGTCCTTTATTCCAGGAAAACTGTAAAATATCCTTCCAGACCTTAAGAGAATTGTAAACTAAAGGGTTTAACTTCTTAAGCGATGTTATGTATTTTGCAGGTCCCGTGGGTGATAGTGGTGAGCGAGCCGAAGCATCTATACAGAGAGCTGAGTCGAGATGTGAATGTAGCCAACTGCTGATTTAAAAAAAAATATCACCTCGCCCTCATCAGTCCTTCTCCAGGAGCGATTCTTTTTTATTATCTAGGCCTAGGGGAGTTTTTGATAGAATCGGTGAGTGAGAAATTGGAACTCAAGTCCTGTCAGATCACTGTCCTATTAGCATGATGACGGTTATTCCACTGTATAATAACCCTTCTTGTAGACATTGGCGCTTAAATTATCATATGTTCAGTAATTCTCTGTTTAAAGAAGTTATAACTAAAGAAATGGATTTTTTTTATTTGATGGTGAATAAAACACCGGCAATTAGTTCTTCAGTTTTATGGGAAACTGGAAGTTTTAGAGCAGGGGTGTCAAACTCAATTTCCCTAAGGGCCACACTGGAAAAAGAGAATCGCACCAAGGGCCAGACATGTATAGTTTGTTGACATGCTTTTATTTAATCGAAAAAGTAAAATATCTTTGACTCAATTATTGCATGTATCATATAGTCTTCTCACTTACAGTTTGGTCCACATAAAGCCCTGAAAAAGTGAGCAAAAAAGTTCCAAAGCCATCCTAGAATTTAGCAAATCGATCAAAACAATGATTACATTTTCTAAGTAGGCTACCACCTAGCTGACTCACAACAACCTCTTTCACAGCCTGAATATGCAAACTCTCTGCTTCTGTGGGAATTTCTGTGTCTCTGAGCCTCAAAGTCAGAAAATTTGCCAAATTTAGCTTTGAGTGTCGCGTAATTGCAAGTTGAAAAACAGTTTCCCATGTTTTTGGTTTGGCGCACAACTAGGCGGGCCAAAATTTATTGTGAACTTAAATTGCTATGCGGGCCGGATCATAATGTGCGAAGGGCCAGATTTGGCCCGCGGGCCTTGAGTTTGACACGTGTTTTAGAGGCTTCGAGGCCACCCAGTGAGCTTTCACTGGAGGGGGAACAAAGGTTAGCAGACAAATGAGTTGCTGAATTTCTGTTGGTGTAAACAACATCTGCCAAATGGCCTCCCACTGCTACCTTAGGTAAATGCCAGCCATCTGATTGAGAAGAGGAACATGGATAAAACACAATGACAAACCTCCCACTGAGTTTAACACCTCCCACTGAAAGACAGGTGGGAGAAAGAAATAAGAGAAGTAGTTGGACGGGTGAAGAGATCAGTGAAAATGTACGACAGGAAAGTGACGTAGTAAACAAAGAGAAAGTAAAACAGAGAGAGTTATAGTCAGAGAATAGAAGAAAAAAAACAGGCTGCGTGGTTCATATAACTAAAAGTAGTTATGATGGGAGGAAAGGAGGAAGTTAGTTGACGTTATAGGGCCGCAAAGTCTGCGTAGGGAGGAGGTCAGGTATGATGGACGGATCACCGAAACATCAGGTTCTACAACAAGAGACTGCTGTTCGTTTCCAACCAACAGTCAACGTTTTGTTCATAGCATGTAAAGTATGTATCTGTATTTTAACCCAAACCAACGTCTGTCCCTACACCTAGTCTATATCGACGAAATTTAATTTCCAGTTTAAATTCTGCTGGACATCCCTCGTTTTCGGCCGAATGTCCGTCACCTTCCGCTTCCTTTGTGTTGGCATTCTAAACTTCGGTGGATTTAAGAGGACTATGGTTAACTGCTCCTTAGATCTCTGCAGGGTAAATCCAGTTTTCTGTTGCACGACAAAAACAACCTTTGAACGTACACCTTACACCAAAACAAGTTCCTTCTCGAGGCTGTTTTGCAGAGGCACCGTTGCTCTGTCCAGCGCTTAGCACTGCTCAAGACGATTGTGATTGGTTTAAAGAAATGCCAATAAACCGGAGCACGTTTTTCCCCCATCCCGGAATGCTATGTGGACTAGCCAGACCTTCCTCTGCAACGCTGTGGAGGAATGTCTGGCAATGCGAGACTACTGTCTGTACAGTCTATGGTACGGACTCGCAGCCTTGGGTTTTTCTTTGATGATCCTCATAGGTAAACAACACAACGTGATTGGTTGATTTGTCTTTATTTGAGTTGCGATTGCTCAGAAAAGAAAGTAGTCAGGACAAAACAACGGTTCCAATCGCTTTACACCGGTAACCAAAAAATAATAATAATGAAAACCAACCCTAGTAATTAGCTGCGTGTGCAAACAACCTATGGGGTCATTTATTGGGTAAGGACAGTTGTGTCCAGAGACAAAAAACTTAAGCAGATATCTGTCAGTATTATCACGGCTACGGGTACATCAGAGAGATAATTTGGACCTCAATAAGTGTCTACTTGCAGGCATGCCATGTTTGTGTGGGTCAGTTTGAATAAATATGAGCTTATAGGTTCTAGGGACTGTGTGTGTGTGTGTGTGTGTGTGTGTGTGTGTGTGTGTGTGTGTGTGTGTCCATGCCTTGTGTCTGATAGTTGAGTCTCCTCATCTCCACAGGGTCTGAGGAGTGGGCCAGCAGTGAGTCCTTGACCCCCGCCATGTGCTCATCCTTGGCTGGAGATGTTCGTTTCCTGGTGTAATGAAGAAGTGGCTTGATGAGAGAAGGCAACCATGTAAGCAACTCAAAGTTCAGGAACGCTCTCGTCGTTAATTTAACCATTTATTGCCACAAATGGAAATACAGTTTTGCTTGTTGCTGATGGCTGAAACAGGGAGCGCTATGCAGAAACCCCATTGGGTGTAAAAGAGTGAGCCAAAAGAAAGACATTGAAAACCATTTTAAACTTTAAGTCATGTTAGGACTCTGAACTAGGAAGGTGGAGGCTGGGGTGATGGAAGCGAAGCGTTGCCAGCGGCAGCAGTGAGTGAAGCAGCGGCAGCGTAGCAGGGATCAGTGAGGAGGGAGTCACCGCCTTGATGTGACAATGGCTGTGTATAGAGTGCGTCTGATAGGAATGATATTCAGTCAGCGGGCGGATTGACTTCCATGTCCTGCATGAACTAACGCTAAGCTTAATTTAGTACTTCATCTCAATTCTGTTTAAAATGGGTGGAGGTCCAGATAAAAATGAAGTTTGTTTGAATGGGGAAATGCTGTAAGAACAGACAGAGGCACTAACCTTTCTTGTTTGCTGTGTCCACAGAAAGCAGGCAGACAGTGAACAAGGGAGCAGAGAGAGAGAGAGAAAGGATTAATTTACAAGTTGTCAGCAGCAGGGATACCACACAGAGTCACAGTGGACGAGAAGTGCACTTGACAGAGCACATTACAGCACCAAACTTATTACTCCTACTCCTCCCTTCGCTCTTTATCTGATCCACAGCCAGCTGAGCAGCTTCTCCTTCCAGCGTCTGAGATCTTCAGCTTACACACATCTTCTTTTATTGCTATTTAGAATTATATGATCAGTGGGAAATATGAGATGTTGGTGGTCGCTTCTCACTGATACTAGGGGTGTTTTCACATACAGGCCAAAAAGTGGACCAACAGAAAAGTTCTTTTTGCGTTCACATTGTCAGTTTACTTGAAAGAGGGCGCAGTTCTCTTTCTGGTCCACTTCAGCTCTGATGGGGCCTCAGGGCTAAAATATATATAGGAACCTGAAGCGTGTTGTGTTTACAATGTCAACCCATTCCCACTCCCAACTCGTCAAATACTGACTCTCGGTCAATGTCTCTTAGTGTAAGATACCAACGCAAAAATCACCCTTTAGCGTCTGTATGGAATGCACCAGCAGCTCAACCGCGGGGCTGTAAAATGATGTAGTATTAATAGAGACAACTGTAGAGAGTAGTATGAAAGACTGTCCACTTTGTGCACTGTGCAAGTATCTTGTTGCCAACTTAAAATCTTTTTTTTAAGCTTGAACATGTCCCTGCCACATATCAAAATAAATAAATGCATTAAAATGTAAAATGCAATGGTGTCTGGTATCTCTTCATATAATACAATGTACCAGGATAAGAGAGGAGAGAAAATAAGCAATAGGGTTTGTAAGAAATGTGGTCTCGAAGGATAGGTTTGCATGTTTTCTAGTCTATACAGTACTCCCAATCTCATATGTATGTTGAGTTGTTAATCCATGTAATGATTTCTTCTGTCCATATTGACATCCCTTCCTAGCAACAACTACACAATCCTCAATCCTCATTTCTAAATTCAGCTAAGGTTAAAATGAGGTTTAGAATTTTTCTAGAAATCAATTTCCTCTTTGTGTAGTAGTAAAATGTGCTCCACACACACATAACCCTCTGATCTACTCTACTAGTGTATTTATGTCCATGTGGAAAGCTACAAGCCAAATCTTTGTTTCTGGATCTTTTCGAGGAAATCATGATGTATCTGCCCATCGCAGGTTTCTTTGTGAATATCCCTGAAAAATCAGTATGGCATCACGTTTATTTCATAACTAATTACTCTTCGCGCACCAATTCAACAATCGAGAGTTGTACAGGCAGCTATAGAGCATGAATCAAAACATAGGGAGAGGGAAAGAATGGAACCGGCGCGTATAAAACTAAGCAGCAGGATAACCCTATCCTGCTAAACAATTTCCACGTTAGCTAAGGCTAGCTCAAATGTTAGCAATAAGGGTACATACGGACATTTCAAAAGCATCGCGCATATGCCAACAACAGAACGGATGAGAGCCACTTATATATTCCTTTATTTACGGTGCTCTCTCGCTACATAGTTAATAAAGACGGAAAAGCTGTTCTTCGGCCGGGACACTCTGGGCTTCCTGAACGATAGCTGTCAATCAAGGTAAACTAAGGAGGTCTGTGGGTGAGATCACCTTCAAAGTGACTAATCATAGCGGGGGTAGTGCCTCCTTGGTTTCTGCACCAAAATGTCAAAAGTCAGTTTCATTCGGGTGAGCAGAAATCAATTTCCCTAGCAGAGTTTACCTGCGAGAGCGTGTATGCCCTCCAGAGCAGTGGTGGGTGCGATACTGCAATATTTGGTCTCAATCCGATACCAAGTAAATACAGGGCCAGTATTTCCGATACCAATACGATACCGATACGATACCGATACGATACCGATACTTTTTAATAGTTAAGGTGGATGCATCATCAAATTCCTATATCTGAATGAATTTTTATGACCTTAAGTGTTTTTGTGATTATACCTTTGGATTATCAATGACTTAAAACCCAGGAAAGACTTTTCATATGCTTGAATAAGTCTGTTGTGTTACCACTGTATCATGCAGCCTTTTTACAAATTATACTGCTTGCTGTTGTTTAATTTATGGCCTGAAAATATAGCCACACAGCGCTCCTCTTCCTCTCTGCCGTTCTTCTGCTCCGTCTCTTTCCTGCTTGTGTGTGAGTGCGCCGCTGAGTCGTGTGACGGTACAACATCAAATCACAAGAGGGGGGGTGGAGGAGCAAAGTGTGCCTGCAGTGAGCGGCATTTGAAAACACTTACACAGACCCAGACAGCCAGGTCGCCTCTTTGATGAAACCGCAGCAGTGCATACTGGAGAGAAACTGAAACTAAAGTATCGATCTCATTACACTGGTATGAATCAATATCAATACCAACGTTGGTTTCGATATTATCGATATTCGGATCGATCTGCCCATTGCTACACAACATGGGTGCGTTGTGGCTGCTCTGTGCTGCTAAGTTTTATACGCACAGGTGCCATTCTTTCCCTCTCCCTATGTTTTGTTTCACGCTCACAGCTGCCTGTACAACTCTTGATTGTTGAATTGGTGCGCAAAGAGTAATATCTGCGCGCAGGGCTTTTAATTAACTTTTTTGATCACCAGCCAACATGGCTAGTAGATTTTAAAAGTTGCCAGCCAATCAGATTTTCCACTAGCCATGTTTGTTTTTCTTAACTAACTTTACTTGAATATCAGCTCCTCTGGTTTGTTTTGCTCCGTTCCGTTCGTCTCCTCCGTCTCAGCGTCGCTCGTAATCGATCGCACGCACACGCTAGCCAACGGTTGTCTGACGCGTCACGACTTGGTGTTCAAGGGAAATGTAGGATTAGTACTACAAGCAGTGTTGCCAGATAAAGATCACGTTTCCAAGCCAAAGACATACACACAAAACTGCCCAAATTTCTTGGCAGATAACAGACCAATCTGGAAACACTGCATCATTTCTGCAGCCTACCGATTCAAACGGAGGCTTCGCTTCATTCATCAAAAAATGCAGTATCACAAAGCTTAATATATTATGGAATAAAAATACATTACACAACGCAAGCTCAACTCACTTTTCATAGTGTACTAAAAGAAATGTAAACTACTGAAAAGTAGGAAAAAAATCAATCAACAATCTACAATACCATTATATATTTAGGAAAATATGGGCTAGCAATGCAATAAATATTTGATTTATAAGAAGGAAAGATGCAAAACATCAACTTGGTCTAGGAAGACCAAGTGATTTCAGTTTGAGTTGCTTTCCTCTGAGACTCCCCAGTACCAATATTACTAAACATATCCTGACACATCAAGAGAGAACGAGCAAAATGAGAAAAAGACTAAACGAGTGTTGCCATTCGAGCAGAGCAATAGCCATATGGAAGCCCCCGTCAGCCCAGTCAGCAGCTCCAGATGTTTGATCCAAGCACAGGAAGCGCGGGCCAACTGTTAGCCTGGAAGGGCAACGCCGCGGGGCAACTCACAGCGCCTTCCTCCCCATATGCCGTGGAGGGCCTTTGCCTTCAGGCCGGCTCAGCGAGAATAACTGTCTGTCTGTACTTCAGAAAATACTCCAGTCTGACCATTTCTTGGTGCCTGAATCTTGTTAAATGTTCTTGTCATCTGCTTGCGCTGAAGAAAAATGCCCCAGGTCTCTCTCTGGACTGGGCTTAAATGATCGCTCAGCTAGATGATATGAGGAAGAACACAATGAGCATGCACTGCTTCAAGGTATACTGACACTATTCCTGTCTTTATTATGACAGATAAAACAAAATGAACCTGTGTATGCTAGCATTGGGGGTGCAGGGCAAATGCCCCCCACACACACACACAAATATGTAGAAGGGATTAGATTTGTCCCCCACAAAAAAATAAGAAAGACAACCCACCCCCCAAAAGAGGTAGAAAATAACTGTTCAGGGGGCTCAAAACATGTACGGAGAACAAGAATTGTGTCTACTTGTGCTAAACTGGGGGGGCTAAAGAACACAACAGGAGCGTGAAAAATAAAGATAGATTCATGTTAATTTAAAATGTGGAGCTTCTGGCTTTAACAAGGTCTCGTTCTCTGACAGATTTGTTGAACATACATAACAACACGGTCTCACGGCTGTTTGTGAAATGGTCACGCCTTTTTTTTAAATGCATCGATTCGTGTACAGGACACAATTACGGCTTTTTTTTTCGTGAAATGGTCACGCTTTTTTAATGTATTGATTTGTGTTCTCTGAGTGCTCAGCACGGAATGGGAAGCATGTATAGGGAGGTTGGGTTTAGGAAAAGAACACGCCACACACCGACACGACCCGAGGTCTCTGGGGGGGGAACGACGGGACGGTTGTGTTTAGGGAAAGAAGAACGTGGAAAGGAGCCGTCAACCGTAAATAACGGGGAAATAAAAAGCCAAATGCGGGATGCAATCCCTGGTCTCCGGGGTGAAAGTCCTGTATTGCTTGACCCATCCACCACCCAGCCAACACAGTCTCACTCCCTACTCGTCAAATGTATGACGCATGGTCAAGGACCCTGGCGTCAAGTTTCAACGAAATAGGGGTACCCTTGACGTTATTTTTCGACGAGGGGGTCCGTCAGATAGACATTCATGTTATTCCCTCACCGTCGGATATCGACGAAAGAAAAAAACACGCCCCCCGCCCCTTTACTCGAAATTTGTGACAGTTATTGGTATTTTTAGCCCAATAACCGCTGTTTTAATCAACATTATTCACGAGATAGTATCATAGTTTATATGTATTTCTTTTTATGTTATTATTTCGGTATATTTCGGCCAGGGAAACTGGATTGCTTTTTTGTTGATTTATATTTTTTAAACTATAATGCTACATCTATCAACATTTATTTAGATGTTATCATGGTATTCATTTCTTTACTTTAATAATATTATTTCGGTCTTATTACCGGTGAAATATTACAGTATATGCTGTAATACAGAACATTACGATATGATCCGAGCAGGAAGCATTCAAAGCCGATAGGCCTATCCCACAATGCAATGCGGCCATTCATTTCAAAGAATCGGGCAGCGATCAGCTGGTCTTTAACGCCAGGATCGCTTCAATATACATATATACAGTCAGTGATTGTGTCACCAGCAACAACACGTTGCTCAGTTTTGTTCCAGTAAGTTATGAACCATAATAACGTTTAAAACGAAACCGCGGAAAACTCCGAAGTGACGTAGTACGTCCGCTCGGCGGATACGAAGATAAAAATATATAGGCCTAACATTCGTAATATTAATGTTTTTTTCTAATGTTGTATTTGAGGAGTTAAACAATAAAGATAGTTATAATATTAAAATACAGTTTCATGTATTTGTCTACGTTTAAACGAATCCGCGGAAGTGACGTGGAAATTCCACATCTCGTCTGTGAAAGAATGTTCCACGTTGTACGTGAGAATTTACACAATAAAATACTAATAATGAAAAAATTGTGTTTTATATTTAGCACTTTGATTTGCCTTATATATACTATATAAAAAACCTGTTTGAGTGTTTAGAAATACAGCCTAATGGCTTGTTTGACTAATTTGCATTTGTTTTGAATTGTACTGTTGTGAAAAACAATAAACTATATACAAAGAGAAGCATTTTTTATTTTATTTTCCATACATAGTTATTTAAAAATGCAATTCTCTAATTTTGCAGTTGATGAATATTAATAGCAAAGACTAAAGGGGTAAAACATGAGTATATTTATGTGTGGGACTTAGTGATTTAAAATCACACTGCATTATAGTTGTTTTAAATAAATTACTTTTTTGAAATATCAATTTATGGTAGGCCTAACATATTCATTATTATATTCAGAAGATGATCCTCATATCAATCACCGTGGTTACAGCTTGTAGCCATCCTAACCTTTGTAGCCTTTACTGAGACTACCTGTTCAAAATTAAGAAGGGACTAGTTTTAAGAAGCATTTTCAGGAAATTAAAAGGATAAGCAGATTGTTACCAAGGTTTTTGTTCACTGAGTAAGATGTATATAGCTTTGTTTGGGTATGTATACATATACAACATTTGTATATATATGGCATTTTTGGCACACTTCTACCTCAGCACTACTGCACAAAGACAAAACTCACACATCTCATTCAACCATTTCACAAGCTGAGAAAAGGGTCATGACATGGGTCAGAGCAGTGGTTCCCAACCTTTTTCCTTGGTGCCCCCCCACTCATGTCTAAGAAAAGCTGACCCCCCTCCCTTTGAAACTGAAGTTGAGGTAACTCTCGAGATAGAGCTGGGTCAGAGGATATCAGAGGTCATAAATGATGAACCAATCCATCGGCTCTGCTCCTATAGGCCCAATGGTGTTCATATGGACAACATGCACCTTTGGCTGGAAGGCCCGTGTTGAAAGTGTGTGTTATCATTTAGAGCAGACACCCACGGTGAATCAGATGGTTTATGTTATACAAGGCTGCATTACAGAGAATTTTATTATGACTCTCATGAAGGTTGTGTAGAGGAATAGAAACCAGTCTCTCCAGGCAAGCACACAGAATATGGTCTGCTCTATCTTTATTCTCCATGCCAAATATGAGCTCTTATCCTCTGGCAGAAGATATGGGTAAACTTAACATTTCTAAACTATAAAAACATTGATGATGATATAGGCCTAATTCGGACCTACCTCAATTAAAACTTTAAACAATGTTACTTGAGATTGAGGGTGTGCAATAGCTTCATGATAGAAGCATGGTTGTGTTGCTCTTGTCACTGTTTGTGAAAGATGAGCAATAGATTGTTGCTGTGTGATGTGCTTCAGTCTAGACTATATCTTATAGTTAGTTCATGTTGTTTTTTATTTTAAGTATGTCAGCTGTATGATAAAACAATATGTCAAGTGTTATTTGTGAAGCATTTGAACTCAAGGCAAATATCCCTCTGGGGACAATAAAGTATCTCCTGCTAAGTGGTCTCCATGATGTGTAAAAATTAAAACGTTGTTGTAGGACTATAGCAAACACATCGTTGGAAAGGTCTCAACCTGGAGAGGAACATATGTCAGTCTGAAGAGGATACATTACTCCTGCTTTGAAATATTGACCTCTGAACCTTGAACCCAGTACATGTATGAAGGCCTGTCATTTAGCAACAGAAGGTGCTACACACATAAAACCAGCTGTTATAGAAAGCTCTGGACCTCAGCTGTCACGTAGATATGGTCACCAAATTACCTACTGTAAGCACTGTCAAATATGGTAATAAGCTATTTTCACCTATTTAACGATTCGATTTTTAAAATCTGATGACACCAGTGTGTTCTCCATCCCAAAAACCCCAGGGTGTATCCAAAATTATACACTGCCAACTTCTACTTATGAGAAATATACCAATATACTTTAAAACTACAACCCCCATAAGAAACGCCACAGAATCTGTTACAAAGCTTGAGCACTTGTAGTTTTTCCGGGGTGGGTGGGGGGACTCGTTCGGCTCCTCTTTCTGCTGTCTGCCGTGAAATGGCTTGATTCCATTTCAGATTGATGCTGCCCGCCGGCCGGCCGAGCACACAATATATGAGACAAATACATGAAACTGTATTTTATTATTATAACTATCTTTATTGTTTAACTCCTCAAATACAACGTTAGAAAAAAACATCAATATTACGAATATTATATATTTTTATCTTTGTATCCGCTGAGCGGGACGTACTACGTCACTTCCGGAGTTTTCCGCGGATTCGTTTAAACGTTATTATGGTTCATAACTTACTGGAACAAAACTGAGCAACGTGTTGTTGCTGGTGACACAATCACTGACTGTATATATGTATATTGAAGCGATCCTGGCGTTAAAGACCAGCTGATCGCTGCCCGATTCTTTGAAATGAATGGCCGCATTGCATTGGGGGATAGGCCTATCGTCTTTGAATGCTTCCTGCTCGGATCATATCTTAATGTTCTATATTACAGCATATATACTGTAATATTTCACCGGTAATAAGACCGAAATAATATTATTAAAGTAAAGAAATGAATACCATGATAACATCTAAATAAATGTTGATAGATGTAGCATTATAGTTTAAAAAATATAAATCAACAAAAAAGCAATCCAGCTTATCTGGCCGAAATATACCGAAATAATAACATAAAAAGAAATACATATAAACCATGATTATATCTCGTGAATAATGTTGATTAAAACAGCGGTTATTGGGCTAAAAATACCAATAACTGTCACAGATTTCGAGTAAAGGGGCGGGGGGCGTGTTTTTTTCTTTCGTCGATATCCGACGGTGAGGGAATAACATGAATGTCTATCTGACGGACCCCCTCGTCGAAAAATAACGCCAAGGGTACCCCTATTTCGTTGAAACTTGACGCCAGGGTCCTTGACCATACCACCAGTAGGGAGTGAGACTGTGTTGACCCAACCCAACCTCCCTACGCGGATTTTTGGCTTTTCATACTTCTCCCTACTGTAGTCGTGCCTTGCTCACGAAATATGCTTCCCATTGTGTGTACATTAAAATTCGTGCTCACCACATGAAAAAAAACGACATAATCGTGTCCAGTTCACGAATCAATAGATTAAATAACGTGACCATTTCACGAACTGCCGTAAGACAGTTGACGTTGTACATAAAGACCTTTGCACCTTCAACTGATGGAGAAAATGCACAAATTGTTGCCTAAAAATGCACCAGAATGCAGGAAATTAAGTGTTTGATGCTTAAAATGTTCTGGGGCAGGACCCCCCCCTACCCCTATGCCCTTGTATGCTTGCACTAATGATGGCCAAATGAAGCCTCCTTTAGCTTTGTCAACCATTTTGAGATCAAAGGAGAGGAAGGATGACAGCAAAACAGTAAAAACTCCCACACTTAGCTAAAATGGAAAAATTGAGCTGCTACACATGTCTTTTGATTTAATTAAGGCCATTATTTATAGATTTAGTTATTGAAAGAAATTTATGTATTTATAGTATTTATTTGACCACTGACAAAAATAGCAATCAATGCCTGAGTACATTGGAATTCTATGGCTTCCCTTATCCCCTCCCACGTAAGTCTGATTTATGGTTCTGTTGAGGCTCCATGCAGAGCTTTCTCCGTAGCCTACGTAAGTGGCCTGAAGTTTATACTTGTGCGTTGGTGTGTGCGTCAATCTCTTTAAGAGAACAGCAGGGCCGGCATGTTGTGTAAGTGGGGAGTGTGTGGTGGATCGAGGTGTGAGAGTGACGTTGATAGCTTCGGAGCGAGTACTGACTCTAGAGGCATAGTGAGAGAAAAAAAGTGTCCCTGTTATTTCTGACCACGGTCGGAAAAGTTAACCCTCTACTTGATTTCCTGTTGTTAAAGCTAAAGTGCGTAGTTTTTGTCTCCCCCATGAGGAATTCTAAATAACGAGATTTTAGAATTTAGAAAATTTAGAATTTAGAAAATTTAGAATTTAGACCCTTTTTAGGGGGGCTCCTCCACACAGTATGTAGCCAAGGAGACACAGAGGATTAAAAAAACATGATGGACTCTTGAATTTATGGGTGCGAAAGTCGCCGGACGACACCATTCTCTGAACATAGCCATACTGAGAAATGCAGAGAGAGTTATGTGGAGCTGATAGTCTTAATTAGCTTTGTAGCAACTCATTTGGCGATGGCTTGAATATAACGGACGTTCATTAATATAAAACAAGTTACGCACTAAAGCTTTAATGGAGAAGGAGAACGAGTAGGGTGGAATGCGACACTACCAAGCCACGGCCGAGTGACGTGAGTTGCCGCGGCGTGTAGTTACATTTTTTGTACCTATGTATGTACCCATGCCGTCGATTTAACTGGAAGCATAAATCTGCCTTTAGAGTTTTCTGCAATGTAACAGGACAGATTATTATATTAAAAAATGTTTGCTGTTTTTTCCATCAGACTCACCTTTTGAAGAGTAGAATAGCAATGACTATGATGATGATGAGAATGACCGCCAGCACGGGACCCATCACCCACAGCATCTCGGAGTCCTCGGTTTGTCGGGCCACCCCACTGTGGAGCTTCACCATGATGGGCTCAGAGAACGGGCTGGCTGCAAAAGTCCTCTGCTGCAAATGAGCAGGATGATCCAGAGTCAGTTCACACTCACTGAGTTACACACGACAGAGCAGAGTAAATCAGGACATAATACTGTCAGCATAGTGAGTATTGTACTTCATTTGGTTGTGCTTTTGGTTGGTGCTTCATCACCCTGGTTATATAGTCAACACATCACCAATCTGACATATATTTAGGGCTAAACCAATTTTATAAAATCCTTTTTAACAAAAACAAAATGACAAGATTTTGGTACAAATCTTTTTTTCAGCTCCTTCACACAAAAGTGGTGCATACTGTAGTCAACCCTCTCAAAATACAACAACACACACCCGTGAGCCCCGTCTCTGTGTGTAAAATAGAGTTTTTCCTGCATGCCTCTATGACGTTAGACATCCAATCACAAGCACCATTAGATCTTGGTAGAAGCATGCGGCATGCTTATTGGCTCATTGTTGCTGATGAGATTTACTCCTTAGGTATTGAAATTTGGTATCGAATGACAAGGCATTTTTTGATACTTGGTACTATTGAGGCAATTAGGTCGATGCCTAAAAAGTATCAAGGTTCCCTACACAGCCCTACATACAGTATAATGTGATAATCCCGCGCTTTGGCATTTGAGTTGGATGCTACCTGATTTAACAGGAACTTGTAATATGTTTGTCTGTCTGTAACTGATGTTGTATATTGTCCCAAGCAGGTCTCTTTTGAGAATCTTACCCTGTGTCTCAATGAGATTAACTGTTTAAATAAAGGTTAAATAAAAAGAAAACTCTCCAATGGCTGAAGGCCATCTACCACAACGGTTTCACAATGAAACCTTTTCCACCAACTCACACAGTGGCTGAGAAATCAAAGAACCGGTCTGTCTCTCTGTGTGCTGATGTGTCCAGGTTAGATTTGAACTTTATTAACACACCACGCTATCTTTTCAATGGAAACTAGTGATGGCCAAATGGAGCCTCATGAAGCTTCATGAACCATTTTCTTTATCTTCTGAGCCAACTACATGGTGATCTCTGCTCAACAAAGGGTTGAAAGTAGTGCTGTCAGTTAAACGCGTTAACGGTGTTAACGCAAACCCATTTTAACGGCGTCAATTTTTTTATCGCGAGACTAACGTTCTTTTTGGCCTAGCAAACTTTGTAGTTTTTTTCACATGCTGTTGCAACAACTAGTAACGTTAGAAAAACTACAACACTACACGGGATCTAGCTAGACCGGAAACACAACAACAGGCACGCCGCACACAAGTGTTTGGGCTTGTGAGCCAGCTAAAGAGTAGTAGGCTAATGTTACGTTTTGAGTGGATGGCAAGCGTGAGACGCCGAAATGGATGCCAATAAGATTCTGAATGGTAAATTTACTTTTAAAAAGTTGCCAAATGGTTCCACTGACAAGACCAAAGTGATCTGTGTGTTTTGTCGTTGTGAACTGAGCTATCGTCGCAGCACGTCCAGTCTGAAATACCACTTGATGACCAAGCACACAACTGATGCGAAAGCACAAAGCAAGCCAAACCACTTTTCCATGTTGATAAGAGCATTAAAATGAGAAAAAATAGTGGCACAAAAAGAAATCAAGGGACATTTAGAATAGATAAAAATGTGCGATTAATTGCGATTAATTTGAAGTTGACTATGACATTAATGCGATTAATTGCGATTAAATATTTTAATCGTTTGACAGCACTAGTTGAAAGCACACTGAATTGCCATTCCTTGAACCTTTTTTTTTAAACCAAGCGCGCCATCTAGTCGTTAAGTTATTAAGTAATTAAAGCCAGTATTTGCAAAATGTTCCAACAGCCAAAGAGTATAATTTCAGGTGCCCAGTGGGGAGTTTTCTCGTGAACACACAAGGTTATTGTTTATATTCAGTGTTTCTCATCTAAATTCATTTTGTGTATCCTTGAGGTCTAACAAGTGTGCATGTGAGAAACACAACCGGGCCCAACTAATCACATCCATAGCACTACCAGAGGTCAGAAACTCCACAGGGTACCATTTACCTGTGGAAGATAAATCAAGATGGTGCTCGACTTACACACTAATCTGAGGTGTACAAGGTCGAGGTCTGCAAACTGGTTCTCTTACTTTGGCCCAGCTTTTGTCAACACAAACTATGACTACAACTATTCATTAAAACCCCCCTTTTCTAATGACAAAACTAAAATTATGCCAAAATGTGAACTATAAACGGATATATTTATGAAAACTAAATGCAGCCACAATGCTAACAAAAATATAACAAGAGGCCGCAACAAAAAAGCTGGGAAAAGCTACCAAAAACCTGCAGACCAACAGACAGACATTAATAAAAAGCTAAGCTAACATTAACCTGACATTATAGAGGGCTATGAATGTGGATGTAACACTTATGGCACGTTTAGTTGACTATTGTTTTGGTGTTAATATGGGATATTAATAAGAATTGCAATAAGAGTGCAGGATTAATGTGCTGTCAACCATTTATAGCATAGGGACAGTTTTGCATTAATATTATCAGACATTTTAGCAGGTCTTCTCAAGGAGAACACAGAGAGTAAAGCAGATGAGTGAATCCATCTCCAGAATGATTTGCTGCTCTGCAGTGGAGAGCACAGGTAGCTGGAATAATGAACAGTGATCAAAAACGACAGAGAGTACCCAACTACGTGCAAACAGCAGAGTGTGGGAATAACAGCCATTTACTGAGGAGAGGCAGTCAGTTATGTTACAGTGGTATTAGTCTCACGTTGCCAGACCTTCCTCCACAGCACTGCAAAGGAGGGTCTGGCTAATCCACACAGCAATCTGGGATGGGAGAAAAGCGTGTTCTGGTTTATTGGCATCTTGGGCAGTGCTAAGCGCCGGACGGAGCCACGATGCCTCTGCAAAATAGCCTCTGGAAGGAACTTGTTTTGGTGGAACATGTGTACGTTCAAAAGTTGTTGTAGTCGTGCAACAGAAAAGTCAGATTGGACAGATAGTCTAGCTAGCTGTCTGGATTTACCCTGCAGAGATCTGAAGAGCAGTTAACCATAGTCCTCATAGAATTACAACACAAAGAAAACGTAAGGTAACGGACATCTGACCGAAAAGAGTGACATCTGGCGGAATTTCCGGCGGCACCGGAGCAATCCCGGAAGTGGAACGTCGTGGATATAGACTACAGTGGAATAAACAGGTCATGGGGGCCTTTTTTGCTAACCCTGCCATAGATGAGAACACCTATAACTATGGCAACTCTACACAACCAGGATGGCATCAACGAGGTGCTGACAACTCAATCCAGTGTCCAGAAGGAAATGCTGGCATTGTACGTTTCTGCAAACCACGGATACATGCATGCATGATACTGCTAGCCGTTCTCATTTTCTACTCGTCACATTCCGACGCTTTGTTAGGACCCATGGCCGTCACTTTTTGGTCGCGTCTAGATGGGGATCGAAGAGCCCCGTCGACGGTTGAGAAAAAAAAATTCTGGTGACTGGCTGAACAGCTGTAGTCCCAGAATGCTTTGACGAGTTCACGATTCAAGAATGCCTAAAATGTGAGTAAAATGAACATACAATTTTGGTCATAAGACTAAAACTAAGTTGTATTAAATAGTTGCCAAAATGAACTGCCCTTCTCATTAATGTATACTAAGTTTTCCCACGGACCAATCGAAACATTGGAAAAATGATGACCTGTTTCAAATAACCAACAACCAGTTTTAAATGAAATGGCCTAAAGCTGTGTACTACGGGGAGGGTGACATATTTTGAGGAAACATTTGGCAGCTATACTTTTTGCAGTTCACCTGTCTTTGACAGCTGACCCACAATGTTACATTTTGGACACTTGTGGGTGTTCAGTGAGGCAGGACTATATATGACACTATGGAGGATGCTGCGCGCACACACACACACACACACACACACACACACGCACACACACACACACACATGATTTATTTTTCATGCCACTTTCTACTTCTACTCCGCTACATTTCAGAGAGAAATATTGTACTTTTTACTCCACTACATTTATCTGACAGCTTTAGTTACTAGTTACTTTACAAATTCAGATTTTTGCACACAAAACACATGTAGTTTATAGAATCCGAGGAGGACAGTGAATCAAAGGTGAGACAGACAGAGGCAGGCTGCTGTGTTGGCTGTGCTGGCTAAGGTAGTGAAGAGTCCCCTCTGAGGCCAGGGAGGAAAGGAAGCAGCACAGTGGAGGATCCGCATCAGTGACATCCTGAAGACAAATCCAATAATGCAAAACAACTTCACATGCCTTCTGGACAGCCGTGGAGACCTGAGGCTGGCCCTGGCTATTTCCCTGCTATCATTAGACAACATGGCAGTCTCTCCTGTATCCAAAGCACACAGGAAAACACTCACACTGCTGCCAGGAGACACAATGTCTTTGCATGTGTCGGGCTGAGCAGGTTGTGCTGCCATTATCCATCACTCTTTGAGATGGCTTCAAGGCTATCTTTAGCTCTCATAGAAAAACATTTTTGAACCAGTCTTACCATTGCTATATTGTAGACCTTTTTTAGTGTTGTATTTGTGTAAGTGTGTATTACCCAATACGTACAGTAAAGGATGATTCCACATTATTAAAACTTGGGTCTTGTTTTTGTCCATCACATCTATCAGTTATGAGAACAGTGGATATGTCATGATTGTGAGTTTCTGTTATGTTCTGTTTCCTGTTTAATTTTGAAATCTGTTTTCTCCCTTGTCTTGTCTAGTTTTACTTCCTGTCTTTAGTTTCCCGCCCTTGTGATTGTCTTATGTGTTTCACCTGTTTGCCCAGCCTAGTGTCCGGCCCTTGTTAGTCCTCGTTACCTGGTCTATTTAGTCTCTGTTCTGTCTTTGTCTCTTGTTGGTTCATTGGATTCTCTTGCTGTGTATTCTGTTGGTGTGTTTGTGCATGGAGTCTACCTTTTGTCTCAGAGTTCCAGTTTTGAGATCCTGTTCTGTTGTTCTGGAATTAGTTTTTGCCTATTACTTTCTGGACACTTTTGGTATGTACTTCATTTTTGTTGGTGAAATAAATCCTTTATCAACAAACTTCCTCCTGCTCTCTGCATTTGGGTCCTCCATTCCCTGCAACTTGTGACAGGATTGTCAACTTCATTGCTTAATAAGGGAACGTGTTGACATCCAAGGTCAACAAAAATAAGACCCAAGTTGAGCTTCATACTTGCTCCGGAGCTCTGAATCATATCTCTAATGATGTTATGTTCCGTGCCGAGGCTTTGGAACGTGTGTCGAGAAATCCTCGAAATTATCCGTGAAGCGCGTATCAAGTAGCTAGCTTGATGTTGGCGAACGCAAGTTGCTTCTGCTACAACAGCGTTCTAAGGCCATCGTAGGAAAAAAAAATTATGTAAAGGACCCGGGAGAGAGCGGTAATATTCCGATTAAAAAAAACTCAGAATTTCTAAGATTAAAGTCGTAAATCGGGGTATTACTGCATGTATACACTTTAACTGGGGTATGATCGGTTTAAGCGTCTGCACATGCTCCAACTGCCCCTCCCCACTTCCCTGGAAGGGTTTTTGAACCCGAACTAATCCGTCAGCGCGCTATGAGTCGTAGTCGTCGCTATGATAATATGCAACAAAACAGCGTTGGCCGAATCAGCGGGCCATCAGCAGCAAAGAGTCTGCGGTCCATCAGTTTTACTCCACGCCGAAGCAGCAGCGGACATCGGGAGATGGCTAAACAGATAGTCCATCTCCGGGGCTGTCAGCGCTGTGTCTCGGCTAAACGGTGGAGGGACCGAGCAGCCTACGCTGCGGCCGCTGGCTAACGTTAATGTTAGTTAGCTTTCTTATTTCACCCGACCAAGTTGTAAGTCGCCGGGCGAGGGCACTGGGCTTTCCTATGCTGTGACAAGAGTGTGTAAATTTGACTAATTTACTGGCCGTTCAGTGTTACTGGAAGAGCAAGCTAGTTGTGCATTGGCAGAGCACCACCTACTGTACCGGAGGTAGAGTAACTCCGTCATTCTTCCCATTCTTCCCCGTTCATGTATTCGGGGAGAACTGGCATAACCCGGTTATTGCTGTGCATGTAAACGCACTGACTGACTATGGGCATGTACAGTATGTCATAGCCTACCAAGAGCCTGGGTCTACCGAGGTTTCTTCCTAAAAGGGAGTTTTTCCTCGCCACTGTCGCACTGAATGCATGCTCTTGGGGGAATTACTAGAATTGTTGGGGCTTTGTAAATTATAGAGTGTGGTCTAGACCTACTCTATCTGTAAAGTGTCTCGAGATAACTCTTGTTATGATTTGATACTATAAATTAAATTGAATTGAATACAACACCACTTCAAAAAAGCCAAACTAACAATTTAAGTTGGGGGGGACTCAAGAACAGTCCAAATTTAATCTGAGACATCCTGACTTTTAGTCCCCAGTAGTAATTTCAAACTTCAATGCTGTGTCTTTGAGTACGTAGTGCGTTTACTCTGACCAAGTGTGGCCAAATGCAGTGCAATGTGAGTACCAGGATGCTGTACTCATAGCGGTCAAAATGTTGAGAATGGATCGGTGGACACTACTCGCCCTCAACAGACGCCATCTTTGCTGAAACGGCGAAACATGAACTATACAACTGTTATATTCACGCGTTATTGTTTTTTTATATACGTACCACTATACTGTTATACTGTAACTGTCAGTTAAGTGAGAAAAACAAGCCGGGTGGACGACAATTGCTGGAGGTAAAGCTTCGGCTGCAATTTACCATTAAACTGAAGAAGATATTTCACGACCTGGTCATCATGATATGATAAAAGTATGCTAGAAGCACACTCTCATACACATTCAATATTATAAGAACAGCTGATTTCTGGCGCAGTAAACCACTCCAGTGGGTAGGCGTACTTTGTGCGTACTATGAAATAGAATCCTGAAGGCACCACTGATTGAACAGTCAGTGCTTGACGGCGGTGAGTGATGTGAGACAACACTACCCTGTTGAAATGTACGCACTTGCACAAGTGTTCACTGTGCACTACATGTGCTATCACAGTATAATATAATAAGTATCCTAATTGAGACACACTACACAACTGCTGGATCCTACATTTCCCTAGAATCTATTTGTCAGACATCTTTAAAACTCCACACCCCCAGTTTGTAATGCAGACTTTGTGTTATTGATGTGTAGTCTCAAGTGATGGCACTCAAACATGATGCAGTGACAGAACATCCCATCATTAGAAGATGTGAAACATATCATTGCATCATTAACCTTCAAAGAACAAAAAACTATTTATTTTTCCATCCTGATTAGTGAGTCGCGGTGCAGATTTGTAGCCAGTTGGATATTGGCAACGTAATAAACTTTAAATAGGAGTTACATGGATCAATTTGCAAGGCGTAACTCACTTTAAGTAACTGTGCTGCTTGTCACTTAATGTTCTGTGAGACAAGTGCACCAAGTTGGACTGTGTTAGCGAATGGGACTATAAATATTCCTGTAAGCCTGACGGGGCTCTGGCTCAACAAGGCTAGCTCCAGCTCCGTCTGCAGCTCCTCTGGGTGAAAGCTGTAAACACAATTGAAGAATGCTGCTTGTTAAAACAATGTCACCCCGTGAACTGGCTTTGCTTCCTTATTGATTCATTAATTTCAACACATTTTTCACGCTCTCTTTCTCTCCGACGTTCATTGTGAGAGCGCGTGACATCAGGGCTGACAACTCCAAATGAATTATACCGTGCGTGACCTTTGTGGCTGCGAGAGATTCGTTGAACATTTGTCATGTTGTGGAATGCTGAAACGAAACAGATGCATTTCGACATGCCATGGTCTCAGACCCTTCCAAGCACATCAACACATACTGTATATACCATAGATCTAGTACATTTGGATGGCTGTTTACTTTGCTCTCCAGATGGAATTCAGTATCCTAATCCTTCTGAATAATCAAACCAAGCGCTTTGATCTGAATGTATCTGCTATACTTTACCTTGAAAATCCATTTACATTGTGTATTAAATATATTCTAGCTGAAACTGTAATTTAAAAGGTACAAAAAACTTGATTTAGAATCAAGTTCTTTCATCATTCGAGGTACTGTGCAAAAAAAATGAAACAACAGCTAAATAACTTATCATGGACATACTCATGAGAAGCATATTATATATATATATATATAAAATCAAAATGTGAGCGTCAAACACTTTTTTGCATTAATTTATGGTGGAAATGCCTTCATCTATAAAAAGTAAAACACAAAATTGAGTAAAGAGAGTCATGGCTTTTTTTGTTGGTCAAATAGTCAGTAGTAATTAGGGATGTACCGAATCCAGATTTTTGGGGTTCAGCCGAATACTGAATCCACTGGTTAAGATTCTACCGAATCCAAAACTGAATACTGAATCCTACTCCCATCCTCAGTCCATACACAGTAAAGTGGGTTAAAGTTTGTAGCTGTGACTGTCCTTCCTTTGCCGTACCTGAAGTTGCTGCATTTCGGCTGCTGTCTGTAGATTCCTTCATGCACAACTCGTATTCTTTCGGATGTTTCATACGCAAATGTTTTAACAGCGGCGATGTTGTGGATTGTTTACGGTCCTTGCCACCACGAGACAAATCGGCATTGCAAATTGAACATGTAGATCGACTTAAATCGGCTTCTTTTGACTGAAAGTACTGCCAAACAACACTTTTTCGGCTCACGAGTTCCATGTTCATTTTCTCACAGCCTACTGCACTGAATGGTCCACCTACGTAAACACCTTCCCGTAACCAACGGCGGTGTCATTACGTCAACCAATGTAGCGCAAGCGTAGGGTTTGGTTCAGTTGAAAAAAATTATAGTCAAAAAGCCCAATATTTGGCCGAATCCTGGATTCGGTACATCCCTAGTAGTAATAATAATAATAAAAAAACTAATTAAATGAATAATTTCTTATTTTTCTTTGGTATTTTTTTTCTTCATATACAGATATGCAATGATGATTGCTGGGTAGTCTGTATGCAAATGTTGTCCAATGTCAAGTCTCTATTTGATCATGTGACAAGACAATATTACGGTAGCTAGTTTAGGCACAAAATCTGTCAAGACTGACAAGGTGAGCACATCCGCAAGCCAAGCAAGCAGTCGTGTCTTTCAGAACACTTTTTGTTTTCATTCAGAGCAGAAAGCAGGGAAGCTTGAATTACCACATACATGTAACAACTGGGCAACTAGATATTAAAGCCATTTTTTTAACATAAACCTGTTTCATTTAAATACTACAGTAGATGTAGATGCAGTTATGTGGATGTTCAAAGCTACGTATTGATGTTTACTTTTACCTCACCCTTTGGGTGGGGGTGGGGGGGTTGGGTTGGCGGGTAAAATAAGAAACAAGTGCTGAGATGAGATGGGAAATAAGAGAGGAGTGTGCAGATTAGAGCAAAGACGACACGCTCCAGTGAGAATATGGGGGTGTAAAAAAAAAAAAAAAAATCCATACAGATTATTCAGTTCATCACCCCGGCTTCTCTCACATTTACCATCAGCCAACCATAATTAATATCATCACTCCCAAGTCATTCTCCATGAAGCAGACATCACTTTTCTCCTCTGGTATCCAGCCTGACACATGACACGTGCTACACAATATATTTCCGATATATATTTATATATATATTCCTTATCCATCATTTATCATAACGACTATATACTGCACACGCGTTGCAGTGTGTGAATAATTGCCATCCACATCAGAAGAGTGAGTGTGCACCAGTTGGCAGCCAGCTTGCTCAAGGCTCATCCTCCCACAGCCAAACTGTCTCTCCTCCTTCCTCTGATATCACTGCACCATTTCACCGCTCGCCAACAACCACATGGCAACTAAAAGTCTTATTTTCTTGCTTTTTGTAAGTACCTTTTGTGATACATCTCCTCTGTACCGTTTCCTCTGTCACCGATACAATAACAATGCTGCTTTTAAAAGGGGGGGCAATTGGACAGTAGGAAAATTGTGAGGGAATTCTGGGGATTTGATTGGTTATTGATGATTCTGGTCCCAGTTTATATCTTACTTTGTCTAATATCCATCCTTATTAATCTTCATCTTAGTGGATTTACCCTGCAGAGATCTGAGGAGCAGTTAACCATAGTCCTCATAAATCCGCCGGAGTTTAGAACGCCAACACAAAGGAAGAGGAATCTTAACAATGATTTTAAATTGTTCTTCTGGAATGGAAAATAAGTTTTATGACTTTTTTTTCTTCTAGAAAACACCTGGCACACTGGAAACTGCAAAGGCAACAAGGAAATCGGGTCACCCCACAGGCATAAATAAGCCTTTATGCTGAATTTTAGACTCAATGACATGTAAGGCAGATGTTTATGTAGTGCACTGGCAGACGTGCGTTCTTTTGATTATAAAGTTGTCAAGAAAGCTTACATTTCCGGTTTTGCATGCCACTGGGATAACATCTTAACTTTTTATTTTTCTCTTGTAGGTAGTGGTGCAGTGGTGAGAGAAATTACGCATCAAGTCAAGTGGAATGATGTCGTTGATTAAGTAGTGGAGGGAGTGGAGTTGACTTGATGAAAGGGCTTTTAATCAAGCAGAGGAGGGTGTTTGTCAGTAAGCAAATATTTGAGAGGTGTCCTGTGGAGATTTTTTTAGTAGTGCTATGGAGCAATATTTTAATGAGTGGGTTCCTGTTTTGCTTGTATCTTGTGCTCTACTAGCTACGAGGATGCATTGTATTGCATGTGAGCTAGGATGAGGGTGATGCAATTTCCATTCCCGCTGCTAGTTTCACCCTATTCCACTGAATATTACTGATATTCTGTGCTTTTGCAGGACCTTTTTTGCTGCTGGGGCTCGAGGCACACAACTGCCTTTGCCCTGTTGTAAGGCCACTGAACACCCAATACAGTACCGTCATTTAGCTTATGGCCAAAATGAGATGAGCGACCACAGGGCCCTCAAAGTGAAGGGGTGAACAATTGTTCAGCAGACTGTCCTCCCCCTGAAAAACACCCACATACATCGTTTTATGTTTTACATAGCATACCCATATGTCTTTATATTGGCCCGGTATAGGCGCCGGTAGCCTACTGGCAGTCTGGCACACGTGGGTGCTCAGTGTTTTTACCTGTGGGTGCTTTAAGCTCCAGAGCACCCACGGAAAATACTGAGCACCCACGTGTGCCAGACTGCCAGTAGGCTACATTCATTTAAAATTAAACATTGCAGTTGGTGCTAAGTGGAGCGTCTGTCATAGTGTGATTGGTTACATCGCTGTCAGTCTCCTGCTCCATATCCTAGCTACCAATCACAGCATCTCTCGGATGAAAACGCCCCTTTAGTGATTCTTAATTTCCCACGAAGATGATCGCGGTTACGTGTCAGTTCAACTTTTCATCTCCACTCCTATCTGTACCATTTGTGAGAAGTGGCGCTGTCCTGAGTTGAAAGATAGCCTACTTTACGGCTTTATTATCGAGTTAATAGGCGTGTGTGTTTGTGTCGGCCGCTGTCCATTTCCTAAGGTTCTGAAATGCAAAAAGTTTTTGACTACATTTTTTTTTTTTCTAAAAGGGAGTGCACCCATGCGCACCCACGGAGGAGGAAAAAAAATTAATCGGCGCCTATGACATCAATGCCATTTTAGAATGCACTTCTTGTCACGCTGGCAGGCAATAATGGAACCCAAATGCAGAGAGCAGGCAGGTAGGCAGGCGAGATTTGAAGAGAGGGTTTTTTGATTCAAACACAAAGACACAGAGTCCTGTGAGCTGCAGCAGGCAAAAACCAATCCCAGAAAAAAAAACAAAGGTATCCGAAAAAAAAAAAAATCAAGCAGGAAGAATCAGGAGGAACAGGAATTGATAGGAGCTGACGCAGACACACACAAACTAACAGGCGTGGACACAAACGGACACAAACTGACGGGGTAAAGACACAAGACAATCTGACAAGAGACAAAGGGAACACAGAGGCTAAATACATGAGGTAATGAGCAAACAAGGAACAGGTGAGACAACGGGTGAAACACATCAGGGCTGGGCAGGACAATCAGACAGGTGGGAAAACACAGGAAGTAAAACTAGACAAGACAAGACCGAAAACCAGACTATCAAAATAAAACAGGAAGCAGAAATAATCACCAAAGAACAGGAATACACGATACAAACAAGAATACACAGTCAAAACAGGATAAACAGAAACACACAATGAACAAGGGAATGAGGAAGCAGAAATATGCACAACAGAGAGCAGAAATATACAGAATACAGATACAAAACAGTAAAAGGCAACAGAAATATACAAACAGGCAACAGAAATGTCCACAACAACAACACTTCTCACTTCTCACTTTCTACTGTTTTTGTATTTTGTTTTTTCATTCTTTTTCATTATTTGTATGAAATCATTTTATAATTCTTTTTTCCAATTATGCCTGCTGCTGTCTACTTGACTGGATATTTAAATATTTTCATTTGATTTTATATTTGTTTGATATTTCAGTTTGTACTTAGCTCTCATTTGCAAATGAGATCTTGATCTCAATATGATTTCTGTAGTAATTATGACGGTAACAAAGAAGGAAGCAATGTGACAAAGTATAAGAGTGCCAAATTTCGGCAGGTTTGGGGGGTGGATGGGTCAAACAAACACATGACTTTCATCCAGGAGATTGGGGGTTAAAGGAAACAGGGGGGTTTATTAACTTTACGGGACGAACAGAGTAACGTGCCTTTCAGCGTCACGTGCGTAACTGGAAGTGGAGTAACGTCTGATTTGAACCCGAACCACCATATTTTTGATCAACTTAACTAAGTAGTTTTGGTGTCTAAACCTAACCAAACTGGGACCATTTCACAACGTTAACGGCGTGTTTAAAACCGTGACCATTACCTTCTCTGGTTTAGATATGGGGACGTATTTCCTGCCACCACTAGGGGGCGCTAGTTTATGAAACCCTCCTGTGGGTCATGTTAAGGCGCTGACACACCAACCTGATTATCGGCCGTCGGACAGTCTGGCGAGGTCGGTGACTCAAGTCTGTTCGGTGTGTTCCGTGCCGTCGTCAGTCGGAGGAGCTGTCGGCATCCATTTTGGCCAATTTGACTTGTCGAATCGGCCGATGGGCAGTCGGACTCAATGACCAATCTGATTGGTGGAGTGCTAGCCCTTGACTTGCGAATCAGTGCACTTATGTTAAAAACATTTACCGGAAATTCCGAGCGGGAAATTCCGAGTGGGATGAGCGTGACGAATGCCTCTCAAAGTCTGACGAAAATCTTTCAAACTGACCTTTTCGATCAAAAAAACAGACAGATTCATCAACTGTATGGCCTATTTCTCACTTAAAATGTTTTCAGTAACACGTTTCGGTGAATTATTTTCGTAAAACATGAGATTGTATTCCGAACGAGCCGCCATAATGGTCGGCTTTGAAATTCGGGAGAAGCCAGACCCATCTGACACGTTCATCATTTTCGGTTTTCAAATTTCGCTGGCCGACAATTCAGATTAGCGCCACCTGCTGTTATGGAGACGTATTACGTCTCACGTGCGCGCAGAACGTACGTTCAAGTCGGTGTTGCTTCGGTGCGTTCCGAGGCACTTTTTGGACCGACGGGAGCCGAATGATCGGTCCGACTGCCTTTTTCTGCCGCCGGTCGGTCGGCCGTCGGGTTGGTGTGTCAGGGCCTTTAGAGGGTAGGAATAGGTTTGGAGGACTTGTTTGGTCCAGAGGCAGTGTACTGTAGGGTTTTCAGCCCAGTATCCAAAAGGGATTATGTCATGTTCATCCAAATTAAATGACAAAATATGTTGTTCGTCCCTCAAGTCCCTCAGGAACAAAATACAAGTTTTATAATCTGTCGCCGCTATGGACAGGACAACGTAGCTTCCCTTCCAAAACTGTTTGAAATCACTCCAATCTCCCGACTTTGTTTGAAATAGTCTGGAGAATAAACCTTGGAACCTTAACAGCTAAAAGGTGTGCAGCTTGATACAATGTGCAGCTCATCTGTCTCCTTGGCTCTTTGAGCCTTCTTTTCTCTGTACTACTTTTTGGCACTTCTGGCAGAGTATTGCCTACAGCTCTGAAAACTTTTTTCAATGATAATTTTCACGGGCTTTTAGGCGGCACAGTGGCATATTCTGAAGGATATTTATAAAATCTCAGGGGGGAGAGTTTGGAGGTGATCAATCTCAGTGGCACTAGCTGATAGATAGTAATCACTCAGCAGAGAAAAATGTACTGCTGCTACGTCTGCAAGCTGGAGAGAGGAGGTGGGTTGTGCAAAAAGAAACGTGGCTTTAATAGCAGTGGGAGGATGAACATTTTGCTATTGTTTCCATTGTCCATTATCTCCCCCCAAAAGAGCATTTGAGTCATAAAATAAGCAGAAAAACTGTGATTCTAATGTGTTTCCAGAATTTTAAAGACTTACGCCTCAGTCCGAGCCTTCCGCTCACAGCTCCTCTATCTGCGACAAACTGGATGCTATCCAGTAGGCTCAGTGTATTACCCACAATCCCCAGTCCTCTGCACTGCTCTCCTTCTTACTTCCTCTCCGTCTTTTCTCCTCAAAGTTCACCATCCCTCCCACATTAGGAGCTCATTCCAGCATCTGAGCCATTCCCTCTCCAATGATTGCAGCGTTTCTCGCCTTCTAAAGTACGTCTGTAAGTTTCCCTCAGGACCCCCCGCCCCCCCCATTCTTAGCAAACTTATCCCCCCATTAAGCTCCCTCTCATTTCTCTCTCCACCTCTCCCTCTTCTCCTCACCTCTCTGTCACTCCCACAGGGCCCTGCATTCAGAGGAAGCTGCTGTTCACCGCTCGCCATCCCTCCCTCCTTCCTCTGCTCTAAGTGATCGCACTGTTTATATGGCCTTTTTCTTTTAATACAATTTCACACGTCCCAGCTTGTTTACCAGCAGTGGGGGCCACAGAAAGCCGCAGTGCCCTTTTTGCTTCCGTCTCAAGCACCCACCCCCCCCCACCCACCCCTTCTTTCTTTCTTCCAGCCTGCCAGCAGCTTTGCAGTGGCAATAAAAGCTATAAGCTTACTTCCTGTTTTCAATGAATGTGATTAGGTTTCTATTTTTGTACAGACTCGAATCACATTCAGCTGAGTGTCATTTACTGAATCTGGGCTTTTCGCCGCTCTGTTCTTAACACAATGAAACAATCATGGTCCAAGGCTACACAAGCTTGATAACAGCCAGGTCGTGCTTGCTATGTGTTGACCCTCAACAAAAATTACCAGAAATTTCACTCCATGTCCATGTCCTATTGATTGTGCTGGCACTGTTAAAGGAACACGCCGACTTATTGGGACACAAATTTAGACTTTGTGTTGGCGTTCAAAACTCCGGTGGATTTATGAGGACTATGGTTAGGACTCCTCAGATCTCTGCAGGGTAAATCCAGACAGCTAGCTAGACTATCCGTCCAACCTAAGTTTTCTGTTGCACGACTAAAATAACATTTGAGCGTACACATGTTCCACCAAAACAAGTTCTTACCCGAGGCTATTTTGCAGAGGCACCGTGGCTCCGTCCGGCGCTTAGCGCCGCCTAAGGCGATTGTGATTGGTTTGAAGAAATGCCAATAAACCAGAGCAGGTTTTTCTTCCATCACAGAATGCCGTGTGCACTAGCCAGACCCTCCTCTGCAGCGCTGTGGAGGAAGGTCTAACAATGCGAGACTACTAATTCAGGCTTTTCTTCTCCCAGATGCTTGGCCATTGTTATATTAGCTCTTTGGTTGTTTTAACTGCGTACTTTTCTAATGCAGGACGAGGCTGTTGAGCAGAGAGGGAAGGCTCGGTGAATTTAGCTTGTGTTCTGCTCTTATCATGTTTACATCTTACGTGATAATCCAAACTTTAAAAATAACAATTTCATTTAATTTTCTTTATAGAAATGATGGTATTAGGACCAACTGTATATTTTTTTTTTAAAAGTGACTTTAAAGACAGCCTTGAAGAACCTTTACAATTACAAGAAATATTTTTCTCCATTAAAGGTGCTGCTAAGCCCCTCCCCCCACGAGGGAGAATGAATGCGTGTGCATGAGCAGCGATTGACACGCAGTTAGACACCCCCCCCTCCCCCTGGCCCTGATTGGTAAATCTGAACAGGGAGCGTGGATTTTTGCAAATCACACTACAGGCAGTAGGTGGTGGTAAATTACGTCCTTAATGTAGTTCTACTCAAACATAGGGTCAGTTTCAGCAAATATGACAGAAAGTTAGTTTTATAAGTCTTACCTACTGCACCTTTAAGAGTACGCAGAACAATTAGAGTCCTGGGCCGGATGGAAAAAGTGAGACCAAGGGGTCCGGACCAAGCACGTTGAAAAATGAAGCCAAAGGGGTACCCAGAACATATGGCTGTTTAAAGGTAGTAAGTCAGACTTCACATGCGCTATTCTGGACCAGTCTCACTCAGATCTTAACACCTTCAAATTAAGATGACACAAGAGTAAGTGACTGATATCAGAAACAGAAGCAATAGAAATTAAAGAGACAGTCTGACAATGCTGTCCACTGGAAGCGAGATGCCTGTGAATGACAGCGGGGATCATGGCTTCACTGCCTGAGAGATATATACCTGCAGATGCATGCACGAGTCAAGGACGGGATTTGCATGAGAGCTTCGTGCCTGGTAATGTGTGCACCACTGCTTGAGGGGTTGCTCCTTTGTTCCACAGATACAATCGAACAATCCAAGTAGGATAAAACAGACTCAGCTCTGTTTATTCAACAATGCAAGGCCTTGAGAAAATGTATGGGACACACACTGCAGTTTAAGTACTAGAATGTGACCCACAGTGTAGAAAGGAAGTTTTATGAGAACTATTCATCTGACGGTTATTAAGGCTAAGAATGCAGACAAAACAGCAATAGATCTGTATATTAAAAACCCATCCACGTTGCCTCAGCAGCAGTAGTTTTATGATTTATTAAAGGGCGAGAGGTGTCAAGCATAGCCTTGGTCTTGGTGAACTTTTCCTGACACTGCACTGCTGCATACAAGGCAGACTGTGACTTACAGCTTAATCAAATTTAATACTAAACTTTGCTTCTTTCTCACGTGGTAAAAGCTAGCCGGGTACAGTGTATTTAACTGCTATAAGAATGCAGGGGGAGTATTTGACATAAAACAATTGGTGATAAGATTGGTCAGACCCGCCCTGGGAATTCATTTGTATTATTAACAGTGCTTGGTTCTGACAAAGTTCAATTAATCAAGGATGCCAAGACATAATATGGAGAAAATATCAACTTCATATATAATGCAATCCAGTACAACAACAACAACAACACAGACTGTGGCCTCATCACGGAGCTGAACCACATAATTGCATGTTTCACAATCATTAAGTGCAAGTTTCACAGAGGTTGCACTCATTGCAAAGCTATTGCATTACATCAAACAAGTGTCCCTGTTAATGTGTCTAGTGTCTGTTATCGACATGATGGGCAGATGCTGTACGAATTAAGCAAGAATTTAACCCTGAATTGGGCATTCCTGGCTAACTTCAGTATCAGAATTTCCGCTAGACCGGCTGTTGTTTGACGTTCAGTTTGAGGCTGGTCATCATAGCAGATTAATTCCCTCGATTGATCAATGATCTAGCTGTTGGTTGATCAGATGGATTCCTGACAGGTCAGACATTTTGGTCAGCCATCTGCAGTTTCAGCAGCTCTGATTACCCACATGGCTGCTGTTAAAGATCTGTTGTAAAGATGTAGTAAGTTTATTTTAATATTATTTTGAGTAGTATTTTAATGTTGTGGCTGACAGTATTCTGGACTGTGGCTACATTTACGTTGCTACATTTAAGTTAAAAAGGAATATCTTTTGCCACGTTTCCCCCTCTCATTCCCCCTGCTCTATGGTTTCCGAGCCCCTAAACTGGAGACATGTAGAAAAACTTCTGACCCGTTTTGGTTTGGAATCTTTGGGGTTGTGTTGCAGTCTCAACGGCCGCAAACGGAAACCTTTGGCAACTCAGACACTGACGCCATTGGGCCTCATTCACCAATATCTTCCTACGTTTTTTCTTAAATATGTTCTTAAGAAAGTCCCTAAGAAAAGTCTACGTCGGCTTCATGACGTGTTCTTAAACAGCAGAATTGTTTGCACCTGTGTTCTTAGGATTGATGAATCCCATGTCTTCGTAACTGAAAGCACGGCCCGCAAATTCCCATATAAGGACATGACACTTCCTGTGCACCTCCTGGGAAGCGCTGAGATGGTTGTCGGAGTCGCAGATGACTTGTACATTGCAGTGGTGTACTGAATCTCAGTACTTAAGTAAAAGTACAAATAACCAGAGACATATTTACTTTAGTAATAGTAGAAGTACCACAATGACAACCCTACTTAAAAGTAAAAAGTACCTGATTTTAAATGTACTTTAAGTATTAAAAGTAAAAGTACTTGCATAACGAGTTATTCTCTTAATCTTATTTGCATATTACCATTTTAAATGATAATATGTCCACTACCACAAACAAGGCCTGGCTTTTAAAAAAAAGTTCCTATCCTAACCAGCATAAAATGGAAATATGTTGAATGCGGTTGGTTTTATTCATGGATTTATTTTAAGACTGTTTTATTTTCTATAACCATGGGAGCGTAAGCAAATAAAGAGTGTGAAGCAGCGGGAATGGGGAGGCGATGTGAAGAGGTCAAGCCAAATAAATAAGATATGAACGCGTCTTACGCAGCCTGGCGGAGAAGTAAACAATGCTGTGGAGAGAAATAGATAGCAACTATGATTTAAAAATAATAAAAATCAAACATTTTCACTTTTACCGGAGGCTGTATTACCGAGGGTCAGCGGCGCTGCGCCTGGGCTCTGGAGCACCGGAGCCGGCTTGGAAGCCGATGAAGGATGAATGTAACGGAATGTTGTATAAATTTAGTGGAGTAGAAAGTATAGATAATTGCTGCAAAATGTAACGATGTAAAAGTCAAAAGTATGCACTATTGATTCTACTTAAGTAAAGTACAGATACGTGAAAAATGTACCTAAGTACAGTAACGAAGTATTTGTACTTCATTACATTCCACCACTGCATTTTGGCCCTATAAATCATCAATCACCAAATAACGCAGGATTTAATCAGTTTAATTGCTGATGTAAATTGCAGTGTTTTTTTTTCTCCAACAAATGATCAGAAATACATTACAGTAAAATACTATCATTGTAAACGAATGTAGAATTAAATAAAATGCAGTAACCAGTTATTTGGAGCAAACTGTCATCACTCAAATGTGTGTAAGCGTGCTCTTCAGTGTTCGTAGATTTTGTTCTTAGCTAAGAACAAATCCAAGATAAGAAAACATTAGTGAATGTCAGAATCTTCGTATAGTGTGCTTAAGTGGGGTTTAAGAACACATTTCTTCGTAAGAACGGTTGATGAATTTTTAATGGACAAAACTGATTGGTGTGAGCACTATGTTGTGACCGGTTGATTGAGATGTCGAGTGTGAGCATTGACATCATATGACTTAGTTGCTTTGAACGTGCATCAGTAGTCAGGGCAATACAATTTGGTGTGGACTTCCCTTATATACTTACTGTCTATGGGACTTCCCCCTCTGCTAAAAGTACAATAAATACACTTAGTGTCACATAATAATAATAATAATAATAATAAGGAAAAAAAGGGTTCACCTGCCCAGTGAAACAGTGTAAGTAAGCACAACACATTTTAAGCAGATCAATATAAACTTAGACCATAAGAAAAGGGAAATAATTCACCATGTTAATGATCCCCATACACTATACACTGGCTGTTTAGTATAAATATATTCATCGTCTTAGTTGAATGAGCTTATTAGTTTCTATATAATTTGTATTGTACATCTGGTTGTCCTGGAAGCAATGAATATGATTATTATCATGACATTTTAGACATGCTGTTCATTCTAAAGGGCTCCTTTTCATTGAAGTTCTCATATTTTTTTGCTGCAGCAGTGTAGTGTAGCGTGCCTCTTTGCAGGTTTGCCAATATAAGATAGACAATGGAATGAATCAATATACAGTGTATAGTCATAAAACTATAAACTAGTTAGTCTTCAGTGATGGCCAAATAAAGCTGACCGAAGCTTAATGAAGCTGAACCACTTTATTTTCTAAGAAAACTGATGCTTCATGGAGCTTCGTGATTCTTCAATTGGCCCTCACTAGCTTTTATCAACAGATAATTTACCAAAACTGGCTGAAATATTCACAAATATTCACAAATTGAAACTGAACATTGGAATTTATTACCAACCTCTACCTCTTCTCCATTTGTGCTAGTGTACATTCAACCTACTCTGTTTATTACTAGCTCTGATGATTGCCTTGAGATTGGATAGCAACTGACCAAAGAGTCTTGTGATTGGCCAGAAATGCACCATCCTCTGCACAAGGTTCTGTAAGTACTGTACATGTCCATACGACATTAGTGGGGAGGGCTTGCTGTTGTTTTAAAACATGAAATGAAAGTATAGGAGACATTAGAAGCTGTAGTGAAGAGGAGGTCACTGAACAAAGTGTTATGTATCATGGATAACCCTGACCAGCCTCCCCAGACACTGGTCCAACAGCGGAGTACTTTCTCTAAGAGGCTCTGACAGCTTCGGTGTCACACTGACCGCTACAGGAAGTCCTTCCTATCACAGGCAACACTACATTTTAACACTTCATCACTGAGTGTTGGATAAGACTCATATACATCACAATACTGCACTAAGTGCAATTTGCACAGACATTTTTTACTTACATCTTTATAAATTCTATTTAACTATGTTGTACATTTTTATTTGCCACTTGTGTACATATGTTTGTACATTCTTTCCTTTGTATTTTTTTTATCATTATTTTGAATAGTTGTTCTTGTATTCTATCCTATTTATTATGTCTAGTATATCCTGTAAGTGTGCTGTGTGTCTGATATTTTGCTGCTGTAGCACTGAAATTTCCCAATTTGGGATCAATAAAGTCTATGTAACCGATCGAAATCTAATTAAGGCCCAGCACCCTGAGCTTAACCACAAAGCTTTAAAATGTATTTTAGGTGCCATACATTCTTATGTCCTTATAAATACATAAAGGTGACTCACAGACTCGTGGTCCATCAGGTCTGCCAGAACAAAGCAGCGGTACTGCTTCTGGCCCGGGAGGGGTTTGTTGTAGTAGCCGTTGTATTTCTTCTCATCACCCAGTGTGAAGATCTCGGGCAGCGCGTCCAACCTGGCAGCGATGTAGGGCTGCAGGACGTCCTGGCTCTGTCTCTTCTCTCTCTGCAGACTGCTGTCGGCACCAGGCTCCAGGAGCTGCCAGAGGGACGACAACAACAGGCCACTTTGGAAAACTTATCGTAACACAACATAACAAAAAATGACCTCTGCAGGAGATGGTTTTTTTCTCAAGCCGCACCCCACGTGGAGGTCAGAGGACAGTGAATTGTTCCTCCCATTTTAAGGGACTTTAATTCTTGCCAATCCCATCCAAATCCTGTGAGTTTTAATTCTGATCCAGTTTCAATCCTTTTTCCTGGTTTGGACGCCATAGTTCCACAGAAAGGGAGATCCTACTACTACACACTACAACAGGGGTCTTCAACATTTTTTAAGCCAAGGACCCCTTAGCTGAAAAAGAGATGGAGCAGGGACCCCCCACCACCACCACCACACCCCACCACATATTGTATGAAATTGAGTTGCATATTAAACTCAAGTGAAAACTTGAGAGTTCTTTGGGCCATATAATGGGACAACTGCACAAGTGGAACACTATCATGGTCGTTACAAACTGTTTTTTTTTCTTCATTTCGAACCTCGCTTTATTGATTGAGCCATAAAGCAATTATTATTATTATTTTTAAGATTATTTTTTGGGGCATTTTTAGGCCTTTATTTCCACAGGACAGAAAAGGGGAGAGAGAGGGGGAATGACATGCAGCAAAGGGCCGCAGGTTGGAGTCGAACCCACGGCCGCTGCGTCAAGGAGTAAACCTCTATATGTGTGCGCCTGCTCTACCAACTGAGCTAACCCGGCCACAAAGCAGGCAATTATTGTGGTTCAATCCCAAAACTCTGGTTTGGTATCTTCCATCTCGTCATAACAAATACACACTGATGGCCAAATCAAGCCTAATGAAGCTCCATGAACCATTTTCTTTATTCTCTGAGCCCACCAGATGGCGCTCTCTGTTCAACAAAGGGTTGAAAGCACACTGAATTGCCATTTTTTTCTTTTACACCAAGAGCGAAATCTAGTGGGCTCAGAAAACTACATAAAATAAAATGATTCACAAAGCTTCACGATGCTTCATTTAACCATCAATAAAAATCCACAACTCTACCCAGAATAATTTTTCCAGAGTACTGTAATTTCAGAGCTTATAAAATTATACCTTCAAAGTACTGTGCTAGTTCGGAGACATGATGAAGGATAGCAGACTTTATGATTAGACAGGACTGAAATTGTAGAGTTTGCTGACCTTCAGAGGGAGTACAGAGGGTCATGGCTTCATTACAGAAGCTGAGAGCTGAGTTTTATTCTTTCCAAGCTTGTTTGTCTCTGTGTATGAGACATCTTTCTCCACCACCTGCTTCCTATCTCCACTTTGTATCATCTTAGAGCCGGACTTAGCTGCCACCCATCAATGTCCAGGGTGACCCTGACACAGAGGGTAAATTGTCACTAAACTCACTGGAGAAGCTTCAATCATACATAGACCACATCTGCGACCTGTTTTTTATTATTTATTTTTTAAAGATAATTTTTTGGAACTTTTTCCTTCATTCAATAGTGCCAGTGGTTAGAAGGGAAACGGAGGAGAAAGAGAGTGGGGGGGGGTGTGTGTGTGTGTGACATGCAGCAATTGCCTGCAGGTCAGATTCAAACCCAGGCCGCTGCAAAGGACTCAGCCTACATGGGGCAAACACTCTACTGGGTGAGCTAATGGGCCAACCCACATCTGCAACCGTTAGTGTCTTGGCATCTCAAGCACAGGAGAGCAACTCAGATTATCAACCAGAGTGGAAAGACTTAAAGGGTAACTTTTTTTAAAGTGACTGATGGGAACAACAATCTTTGACAGTTTTAAGCGATATCGCTGCAATCGGCAGCGGCGAAAACAAGCTACAATGTAAGTTAATGGGGCAATGTGCAGCTTGTATTTACGTTCACAAAAGTGCTCGTTTTGCCACTGACAGGCTCAGATTAATATTCTAAATGTCTGAAAACATTACGGAAAGGATTTCTAAGGAGGTCGACCTTTCTGTTAAAGAGTAGGATCCTTTTTTTAAACATAAAAACATCCCAAAATTGTGTACGCTAAAGCCACCGGACTCCATGTAAATTCATTTTAGCATCGTGAAATACACTTCATTCAAAGTCGACAGAAACAAAATAAAACTATGAAAAGCCGTTTTGGTCATCTTTGGACTTTTCCAACAATCACGACTCTAGTTTTGGTTGAAATAAACACATAGTTTACCGATTTACATGTGAAAATATGTTGGCTCTATAGACGCTAAAGTACTGTTTTTTAAATGGTGTCTGGTGGTTTTAGCGCTAGCGACGTCACAGCTGTTTCTAGTTAAACTTAAGGTCTTAAAGAGGTTTTAAAAAGGTCTGTCTCTAGGGATCCTTTCCATAATGTTGTCAGACACTTAGAATAATAATCTGAGCCTGTCAGTGGCAAAAAAAAATTTTGTAGACCAAATTCGAAGATGCAGATTTGCCCCATAGGGTTACATTGCAGCCTGGTCTGTGGCTGCTGGTTACAGCGTTCATGCTTAATACTGGACCAAATACAAAGATTGTTGTTTCTTACACACAAAAACATGGTTAAAAAATTCGATATTGCCCTTTAAGATTTAGTCTTCTGAAATAGAGGAACAACAACAAAACAGATTTTCACAAATTATTCTGCAGGATACCGCGAGGTCTTAAACGTATTAAAGAAGCTTTGCATGTAATATTCTTCATATAAGTCCCAAGTAAGTGTTTATGTAATGCTACACTAAACTTTGTTTGGGATTTCCCCCTTTCTGGTTTATATATCCCTGCCTCTGCTGAATTATTTTTATCCCTGGTGGGGACAAAATGTACCCCCCCTCAAAGTGATCAATGCTACTTCACCAATAGAACATATATTATATACCTAAAATAGTAAAATAGTATTTTAAACTAATTAAAGTGGAGCTCCAGGACGCCGGCTACCAGCAGCAGTTGTTAAGCTGCCAACAGGCAACTGCGAGCTGGTTACAGGCACCGCCGGATGACGGTCCTTTCAGGGGCCGTGGTAGTGGAGTTTAGCCAGAAAAAGTGAGCATCATGTGGCAATGACAGTTAAGTTTAGGCACCAAAACGACTAGTTAAGTTTAGGAAAAAGATCGTGGTTTGGATTAAAAAAAAAACTCCTGAGGGACGAACGAGGGTTGAACCTGGGTGAAAGTATTTAGTTTTTTGCCGTGAAGTGAACTCCGCTCTCCGACTTGAAAGCGCTGTGTTTTATGTTGACACCACGTTGTGCTATTTCATTCTGAGATTATTTTCCATTGGATATTGAAGTTCATAAATAAGTGTTTTGGCATGGCTGGCCGAGTGACTGATCCATGGTGGTATTGGAAGGGGGATTTAATTCTTGCATGTTTCGTTTTGTTGTGCCTGATCAAAAAACAATCCCCCCCCGCTTTCTTCACAAATCGCACCCTGCACACACCTCCCAAAGCTATTGTGTATTTAATATGATTTTGAGTATTTTGATCTCTCTTACAAGCCATACTGGTTTTTCATTATATCCCTCATACTTTTGCCAGTTTGGCCGTGAAGTTGGCATGAAATTTCATTCCAAGTGAAAAGGTCTTAAAGTCTTAACTTGGAAAACCCTGGGGGTACACTCTTCTGGTTTAGGTGTTATTTCTTACTAACCAATCAAGTTCGTCATACTGTAGACATGGTGCATGTACTTGGTCCAAATTGAGAACTGAACTTAAATACAACTTCCTTTCCTCTAATTCGTTACACTTGATGGAAGCAGTACTTACACTTTTTGTACTTCCATCTTTGTGACTTTAAGATATACCTGTGTTCTTTTGCTCCTGATGTGAGTGATGCATGGGCTGTGGCACTTTGACATTGACTGCAGTGATACCCCCTGTCTGCCATGCTCCGTTTCCGTAGAGTCATCCTCTACCCCGCTGTAACACTTTTTGTGCTATTAGAAGAAACAAACCAATCAGTGTGCTCCGAGTCTTTCCCTTTGAAGTCACTCTGTAGCCTCAGAATGCTGAGTTGATATAATTACTAAACACACAACCACCAAAATAAGACTAAGTACACAGACCAAAACTAGACTGAAATATCTTTAGTTTTCCTTGACTAAAACCAACGTTAATCAAACGGCTAAGACTAAACTAAATCAAAATCATGTGCCACAAATGAAATAAAGCCTGAGATCTAATTACTCTTTTCACTACCATATATCCAATGCACCCTTTTAATTATGGAGGTGAACTTCTGCATTCAGTGCTCTGTACAAGGGGTGTCTCCGACTAAGAATTTTCATAGTCGAATCAGAATTGTCAAGTCTTGCCTATAGTCGATTGATCGTCAAATCATGTGGGTGGGGGGGTGGAGGCGAGCGTTGGTCATGGATCATGGAAAGTGAAACATAAATCTGTCATGGGGCGGTTGGATTTATTTACCCACTTTAAAAAGATTTATTAAAATCTTCAAAGATTTGCGACGAGACGAGACCGATTTAGAACGTTGCAGGCAAAACTTGCAGCGGTCTGAACCGGCCCGGAGGCTCAACGAGCGCCCGCCAGCACGGTATATGGTCGAGCGGCCTAGAGAGGGACTGAAGAGAGCGAGCGTCGTTTAAAACAAAGCAGTGAAACCGAGAAATAAAACTTTCCACATTCATATTTTTAGATATGATATATCCAGCTACAAAAAAGCATGAAAGTCGGAAGTTAGGACGGAAGTACAAAGAGTCGTTGTGCTATGGAGACGATGCGCCATCTCGTCTCGTCGCATTGGTATAAACTGGCAGAATGTTGCAGACCAACGCGTTGCAAGTAGCTGCAAGTTTCAACTTCGTCCAGAATCTCTGTTCTGAACTGGACTTCACGGCGCTGTGAAGATTCAACTGTGAGACTGGCAGTCGAATCAGGCTCTTTCGATCGAAGCGTCAAATATTCGACTATTCGGGGTCACCTCTGCTCTGTACTCTCTCGCGCTGCATGCCTGCTGCCCGACTGTTCACCTGAAAGGTACGATGTCACTTGCTGCTACTGCTGCTGTCTATATGGCATTTTAAAAGTCCCGACATGCACCTGGCTCTTAGTGTATTCCCCACTCCCTGTTTTGTCGGGCTTGGTGTTTACCACTGGGGAGAGACCAGGTCAGAGCCTAAATGCCAAGAATAATGCTAAACAAGATCCTTTGAAGACAATTATGAATGAAATTTAAGACCTATACCACAACAACAAAAAAGAAAAAAAGCTGGAGCTGCCAAAAACTTGGCAGAACTGGCTGATGGTTGTTGTTTGCTGGAGACCGTTCACTTTTTGCATGAGACTCTATAGCCTGTACACCAAACGTTCCCAGTTTAATTGCTTTCTTGCATAAAGCAGTAGGCTTCTAATACGTTGTTAGCAACTGGCTTTTACCAAGCCCTAAATGCAGTTCTTTTTAAGCCAAGTATCGCTAACCTTCCACTCCCCCATAGCTGAAGAATAAAATCTGTAATATGTCCCTGCTGTGTCGGGCTTGGTGTTTACAACTGGGGAGAGAGCAGGTCAGAGCCTAGACGCCAAGACTAACGCTGCACATATTCCACATTTACATAATAATCTATTCCACATGTCTGTGCTGACTTTAATAACTCAGATCAATGAGCTGTGACCTGAGTGAGGTAGAGAAATCACACCAATCCCCCCTTAGACCTGTGTATTAATGTAAATGTAATAATGTAAATGCAGCCTGCTGCACCGACACACTCCCTTTGTGAAACCAAAATGCTAAACGTATGAAAGTAAGTAGCAAACACATTTGAATTGATAAGAGAATGGAGCGGATCCAATCTTTGTGGGAAGTGTCGACGGTGCTCGGTGGCCTTGTTGTGTTCGAGGACTCTCAGTCAGCTACTTCGTCTTATTTATAGAGATAAAAAACAATCAAGACCGCAGCAATTAAACCTGGCAGATACGTAAATCCTCATTCGCTACTACTAATTATACGTAATCTTATTTATATTTTTATATTCACAAGACATGTCTGAAGAAACTTCAAACCTTTGTCGGTGCATTTCCCAAACAACAATCAATTGCCTCCTTACCAGGGGCACGTTCAATCTCAAAACGGTGTGCAACGGTATGCAACGGCTTTAGGGTTATGTTTTCTCTCGTTTGGTGGGTGTGTCTCTCGTTTAGTGGCTGTGTCACAGGTGATACCCAATCAGCAGAGACGCGTCTGTAAACTCGTGGTAATAAAAAGGCAGAGCGCTCGCGCCCACAACAGTTTGTTCAACGCAACCCCAGTTTCAGTTAAAAAAAACGTGTTGCAACGTTTCGTCGGGGTTGAACGTGGCCTAAGTCACAACCAACATTTTAACATAGATATAAATAATCAGGAGAGACTTATATCTATAATTAAGCAAACCTGGAGGAGGGACAAGAGGATCTGAATGTCCATAATCGGCTTTAGTTTTGTTAGTTTTTCTTAGATCACTATACTATACTATACTATATATCCATAATGCAACAGGAGAGAGGTTTAATGATGCAGTGTTTCCCACAGGTTGAGAATTAACTTGTGCTGGTGGGTAGCGCAGGATGTGTGTGACGGCTGGGTTCAGTAATAGACTAGCCAAACAAAGGTTTATGAACTATTTATTGAACAAAATGACTACATAACAAGATCATTTAGAAATAAATAACTATTTACAAACTAGACTACAAGATGATATGGATAAAGATGTGTAGACTATGATGTGCTTTGTCAATTAAATCTGGTTGGTTAGTCAAAAACATTTTATGGTTTAGATAAAATACCTGATTACCCGGAGACAAAATGTTATTAACAACTTAAAACCATACTATGATCCATACAGAAAGTTACATGTTATTATAAATCTCAACACTGTGCATGTCTTCTCCTAACTCCTGTTAAATCATATCAGACTAAGGCTATTTTTGTTTGTTATAGATTATTGTTAATTTTTTTAAGTGTTTTAATCCATGTTTTGGGGATCCTAATAACATTACACACGCTGTTTTGTACTACACCTGTCTGTGCTGCACTCATTAAGATTTCATCTGAACAGATTGTAGTTTAAAACTTTTACAGCAAATTTAATAAAATGTTGGGTTTTATTCGGGCTTGAGTGCATAAATAAATAAATAAATAAATAAATAAATATATATTTTGTAGATACAATGCAACAACAACATTTTTAATTCATCGCCTTAGACAAATCTATCATCTTAATGGATGAAAGGGTATATGTTTATTTAATTTTTTATTGTTAACAGGGTCTGGAAAGTAACTGAACCCCCAACTGCAAAGTGTGTATTTTCAGAGCAGTGGGTGGATTTGAAACAGTTGTAATGCCAACTGAACACTGAGGCTAAGAGTTGTTTATCCCCTGCCCTCAAGTCATTTCTGAGTTATTGTCTCAATAAGAGCCCCCACCCACCAACAACAATTTTTGTTCTTTTTTTTTTCTCTCTATCTTTTACGAAAGGGGCCAAGCAAACCCAAATCACCCACTCTACTCACTGGGAATAAACATACTTAAACTATCAAAAATGAATTAGATACTGATATATGTAAGATATAATCTACACAAAGTTGTACCGTTTTAAAAAATGAATAGCGTAAAATGAAGGCCTTACACAGAGCAGAGGTGTATCCTAAAAATGTAATCCTTGTACATATTCTAATACTCCTTTAAATACAAACATTATTTTGATTAGCCAACAAATGGAAGAATGTTGACTAGCAAAGGCTAAAAGCTATAAGCCCATTATGGTATACACAATGCAACAAACAGCCAAAGAATGCTAAAACAACTGACACAAAGGGGAGTGATTGGCTGCCTCATGACTATAGCATTTCTGGATCAGACCATGGCAGTGATATTTCAAAAACTGCCAAGGTGCCCCAAAATTACAATACTTGATCCCTATTTATGCTAGATATTGATCTGCTCCAAGTGCAGCCACTGAAGATTAGACTGACTCTGAAGATTAGAGAGAGAGAGAGAGAGAGAGAGAGAGAGAGAGAGAGAGACACACACACACACACACACACACACACACACACAGACTTGATTTTGTCCCTTAGAAGGACCTTGCATTAAATTGGCGCTATGGTGCATGGGTCTTTTTCACAGAAGAGACGTGACATGTCCCAGTAGGAAAAACACAGGTGTAAATAATAAAACTACTGATGGTTGAATTCCATTTAGCTGCCTCAGTTTCAGGGCCTTGAAATTGTGCATTCTGGCTCACTGACACACAGCTGTGGCTTTTTGGGGGCAGAGCCATCGTTAATGTTATTAGTGACACCTGGGCTTCTCCTGCTATGGCAAAGTCAAATGCTACGTTTACACGTGGCCGGCTATTTTCATAAACGGACATTTCAACCAAAATTACATCGTGCACAGCTGTCAGTTTTCAGGAAACCTCCGTTTGTCTCAGTTTACATGCAAACGTGCAAAAGTGCAAACAAAGTTTTCCAAAATCTCCACTCTGGCCGGAGTTTTTTAGAAAGAATCATTTTCAGAGGCGAATTCTCCGTTTGCGTGTAAACGAAGGGCACAAACGAAGGGAAATGTCTCCGTTTATCAAAACCACCATGTACGTGAAGACAGGGTAAAAATATCTGCTATTGTATTCATGAGCTGGTCCCTGTTTTCTTTGTAACACATGAACACAATGATGCACATGTACATAACAGAGCATGTGCAGCCTTTCTGCAGGTTTCACCAAGTCAAATTTAAGACTTTTAAGACCCTTTTAATACCATTATGAATTAAATTTAAGACCTATACCATGACAAAAAGCTGCTACTAAACATGGATGAAAATACAATTAAAGTTTTATCCAAAAAGGTTGTTTTGCAAATGTCTTTTAAGAAAGAAAATGCATTGAACACTTTTTATGTCTCAACGGTACACATAACAGGCCTCATGCAAGAAGCCCTATATGAGGCAACCTGTTCTACTCCATATGTGGACAGGTCTCATTTAAATTAATGTCAAATGTAAAATGAAGAACTTCATACTGCAAGAAAGAGAAAAGAAACCACTCTGAATATGTGATTGTGCAAGTGGTCGTTGCATGAGGTCACAATGTGTTTAAACTGAAAGGCTCAACCTGAAAATGGAAGGGTTTGCCTTTTATGGGAGCAGATTTCAGGGACTCAGTGTAAACAGGCTTTGTCCCCTTTACAGTACGTGGCAAATACACGTCCACTCACCTCATGTATGTCCATGTCTTCAGGGTTCTCCCATCTTCTCAGAGAAACCGGGGTGACAGGGACAACCACTATGTAGTACCACCTGTATCAAGAACAGTAACACAACTGCATTACACACCCATATGTCATACGTATACATACATACATACATACATACATACATGCATGCGTGCATACATACATACATAAATACATACAATAAAACACTGCATCAATGTGAATTACATGCTGTCTCATTTTATTTTATTTTTTTGCCATTTTAGCCTTAAATAGACAGGACAGCTGTAGACAGGAAAGGGGGGAGAGAGAGGGAGAAGACATGCAGCAAATGGCCGCAGGTCGGACTCAAACCCTAAGCCGCTGCGAGGACTGAGCCTCTGCACAGGCGCCCATTTGCTAATGTTTTGTAGGACCTTTCTCAATATTTGTTCGGAACTTTTAACATTCATGTCTCCTCTTTTCCCAAACACCGATATAAATACAGAGTTTGCTCTGGGACTAATGAAAAAGTCTGGGTCGGGCATTCATATAGAGATTATATTAGTTTTTCTGCTCTCCATCAGCCTGACTTCTCTTTTCACAGCGTACTTGTGGCCAAATCCTTCAGAGAAATAAACACTTGAATTACAATTAACTCCAAGCTATTTTCAGTGCCTGTCTTCCTGATCGGCTGTGTAATAATACAAAAAAGTAACCTTCTACTGAGTTTCAGCCTTTGCATTGGGATTCTCTTTGCTGATCAATTGTGGGTTTAAAGCTCCAATCATAAATAAATTGCTTTCTAGTACCAGGAGAGCGCTCAGGAGTGGCACTGGGGTTATTGTTAGCATGGCCATTGGTTTATAAGTTATAAACATGGTGTTGTGGTGTTGTGGGACTAAATGTTTGGGTGGCTTTGGCAACTGCTTTGACCCTAAAAGAAATCTCTGCTGCCGCGGATAATTGGCTGCTTATGAACTGGCTAGAACAGGACAAGATGTAAATAAACCAGGCTTATGGCTGCAACTTCTGTCTGAGCTATTGATTTAACATTTTAAAAAGAACATTGTCTGCGTGCATCCATTCATCTGTGTGTGGTAAGGCTTGTTAAAATCTTCCAACCGCTCATACACTGAATGTATGTTGGAGGGAATAGCAATCTCACGCTCTCTGAGGTCACTTACTCATCGGTATGAGGTGCAGTGGTGAAAGAAGTACTCATACCCAATAACTAGAGATGTTCCGATACAGGTATTGTCAAAAAGCCTCTGATACTGCCTAAAATGCTGGTATCAGTATTGGCAATTACTGGAGTTTATGCACCGATCTGATAACAAGTAATTTAGCCCTGAAGAAAATCTACTTTAAAGTAGTTTATTTATGTTCTTTTTCCGTTACGAATGACTGACAAACTGGATAATAAAAAAAAGTTCTACGGCATTCATTGTTTGTGTGAGTTCAACCTTAGCCAGGCCATACAACAATGATAGAAATCATATCACATCCATACAGGGATAGTATCGGATCAGTACTCGGTATCGGCCAACACACAAGTTCAGTTATCAGACTCTGTATCAAGAAGAAAAAAAATGGTATCGGACCAAGTTGTGACTTTACATTGTCCAATCTGCCTGAAACGTCACATGCTGGATGAGAGTCCAGACCTGGAGACAGCTCCATGCCCATATTGAGTCATAGCGCCACCTGCTGGCAACAGGAAGTCAGCCTTATGTGACAAACAGAATCCAATTTACATGAGATTTTTATGGCGTGGCCTACACATGATACACAGCAACATAACGTATAATTAGTGTCTGTTCTCTAGCGCCACATAGTGGACAGAGGAAGTGTTACAGGCATTCGGAATCCCGCTAGTACTCCCGACCTGCTGGGAGGGGCGAGGGCAGCTTTAATATTGGGTATTATTACTGATGCAAATCATGTAAGGTGCATTATAATTTCGTGGCTAATTAAGGGTATAAGACATTTTAACTACTTATTATACTGTTGTATACTGTTTTTTTTTTTTTTTTTTTTTTTTAAGATTATTTTTGGGGCTTTTTCCCTTTTATTTAGAAAGTGGATAGACATTAAAGGGGGAGAGAGATGGGGAATGACACGCAGCAAAGGGCAGCAGATCGGATTAGAACCCTGCACCGCTGCAGGACTCAGCCAACATGGGCGAACGCTCTTACTGGGTGAACTAGAGCTCGCCCCAACAATGTATTTTTAAACACCATCAATAATTATACTTTTGTACTATGACTTAAGTTACCTTTTGAATGCAGAACTTTTACCAAGTATTTCTACAGTCCTATTACTCACTAAGCTCTGAGTACTTCTTTTACCACTCCAGTAAAGTAACCATGCCAACTTGGGACTTGGGAAACTGTGCTGGGCATTCTTCACTGCTTTCTGATGTTTTATGCAGACCAAACAATCGAGAAAATCTGCAGATCAATCAATAATAGAAATAATCGTTTGTTGCCGTACTAATTGCTTTTAGGCTACCAAGAACCTTTAGTACTTGAAAGGACCATATAAAATGCATATAATAAAATGAATAAACATTCATTAAATGTTGAGGTTCTTCAATTAGCGATGGCTCTTTAAAGAACCATAGGGTCCTTTGAAGCCCTAGTTCCCCCTTGAGACAAACAAACAGCACACACCTGACGTGGGCTTCAGCAGGCGGCCTGGACAGACTGATGGTCACTCTACCCCCCTCCTCCACATCGTGTTGGTATGGAGCCGGTTTCATTTTCAGCAGATCCGGAGCTGTTCGGATGGAAACCTGCTGCTGGAGGCCGCCGGCACTGTTTCCCCGGCTCATTAGCACAAAGGAATAATCCGTGTCCGGCTGCAGCTGTGTGATCAGCTTCCTCTTCAGGTTGCCTTGGACTTCCACACTCTGCTGGTTGTAAAGGATCTGAAGCAAAGATGACGTTGTTTTTTTTTTTTTTTTTTTTTACTGACGCTATGGCTGGGTACACAATTCAATATTTTTTAGGCATGCACCGAATTGCCTCTAAAGCAGAGAACTTCAACAAGTAATCTGGGGCCCCTAGGGGGTCCTCAGAGTTCCAGGCGGGGCCTCCAAATTATTGTTATTATTTATATATTATATATAAAAAAAAGAAATTTCAGTACAGAACAATACTTTGCGCATCTATAATGTGATCCAAATTGGCCTAACATGAATCCAACATATTAGCAAATGTAAATCTGCCTTGATAATAGGCTTACCGCCCCTCCTCCGCAGCACTGTGGAGGAAGGTCTGGCAAAGCAAGACTAGTTTTAGGCTAACTATATCTCTGTAAGTTAAGCTAACACATGTCGGACATAACGTTAGCTTAGTTTCAGGATCCCCCAGTCTTCCCATTCTCCTTGTTAATTCCTCACATCTGTCTCCACTTTTGTCTTCGTAAATGGTCATTTTTTTGGGGTCGGCAGCTTATAAAATCTCATGGGTTATTGACCCTGTTGGTAGTGAATATCACACAGCAGCTTTTAGGCATTTTTCTGTTGTTTGCTAGAAGACGGAGGAGGAACCTTTACCCATGCAAGTCAATGAAGATCGGAGAATTGGTCTTTCCTGTCTAGCCATATCATATAGATATTCACAAACATTGGCTACTTGGTTCTAGATTAACAGTAAGAAACATCTTTGAGTTGGTAACTTCAGTGGCTGTAATGTCTCAGTGTCTGCAGCTGCTGTCTAGGTGACAACATGGACTCATCTTACCTTGAGAGGCACTTGGGATTTGTACGTTTCTGGCACTTCCCAGGTCAGCAGGACAGAGGTTTTCATCACAGCCTTCACACCAAAGTTCTTGGTGAACACTGAGGGAAGGTCTAGATGATTATTAGGTGGTTAATTTAATTGCAGATATGACTGAGATGACTCAAAGTTAAAAGCAAGAAAAACAAGGGCATTTGTTCCCTAAAATGACAGTTTCTGCACTTTGCATTTGCATATTCATCAAAATAAGAGCACAGTAGTAATTATACCTTTACAATGCATTCTCATGAATGGGTCCGTGTCATATAGTACCAAAGATTTATGCATATAGTACCAAAAATGATGCACACAAAACGTAACATAACCTACGAAACTAGGAGACCACCGGCTGGTCACGTGACACCGGCTACAGAGCTCCATGACGCCGAGCGGCAGTTGCTAGTCGTTTTAAGCCGCTACAGATCTTTGTGACACCGGCTTTAGACCTCCTGTAAATGCATATTGGTTCCAAATATCGGTTATCGGTTTCATTAACTACTAATAATCAGAGCTGTACAGTAACAAAGTAGAACTACTTCACTACTGTACTTAAGTACTAAAAAGCTGTATCTGTACTCTACTGGAGTATTTTCTCCTACTTCCACTTTTACTTGAGTACTTATTTTCGATGAGTTTAATACTTTTACTCCATTGCATATGCATTTTTTATGTGCTGCATCGTTACTCGTTACTGTTGTGAATTCCTCGCGCTACGGAGACTGTGGAGGTTACAGTGTGCGTGTGTAGTTACGGCTACGTTAGTTACGTATGAAATCGTTTCTTTTCATTACGGTGATCGCCTGTTCAGAAGTCAGAGACTATGTGAGTTTTTACTCTATTTAGCCACTTGCAATGAGTAACCTACTGAACTGTTTTACCCTGTGATGTGAAGCTGCTAGTTTATCTGTATTTTGCTAGCTTGCTTACTTTCCACTACATCACACATTTTATTTCAGTATTTGTTAATAAGTGATTAATAACCCACTGTTATAGCAGATAATAGTAGTTATAACAGCTGTGACATTTATACACCTTTTGGGGTTTATTTCAGAAACTTCCTTCATATCCAGCAATGTACATCTTGTGACTGCCTTGATACCAAGTAAAAAGTTCAACTCAACAATATGATATTCAAACTTTTGACTGCTTTCTTTAATAACTACATAACACAATACTTGTACTTTTAATTTTAGTACTTGAGTAGTACATTTTAAAATAAACTACTTGCAATACTTAAGTATAAAAAATGTTGAATACTTTAGTACTTCCACTTAAGTGGGGTGCTTTAAGAGCACTTCAACTTCTACTCAAGTCACTTTTTTGATAGACCAGTTATACTTTTACTCAAGTATGAGTCTCTAGTACTTCGTACACCTCTGCTAATAATCGCTATCGGGCTTGAAAAACCAGTATCGGTCGACCCCTACCTACAGGTCCAAATGATAGAGTAATGTACAGGTCCGATGCAGCTGTCTAAAAGCACCATGAACGCAGCACTGAGAAGTAGCCTGTGCTTCTCACCTGGCATGGACGTGGACATGGTCCGACTCTGAATGCTGGGGCTGATCGGTCCCCCGCCCTTGCTGGTGAAAGCTTGGACTCTGATGTCGTAGGTTGTGTCTGGCTGCAAACCTTGGACGGTCATCTGTGTTTCCGCGGTACTGTTGGTGTTGTTGTGTTGGCTGTTGATATCTCGATACACCACCACGTACTTGACAATCTTCCCGTTCCTCTCGGCCAGCGGCGGGGGCTCCCAGGCCAGCTTTGTGGATGTTGCGGTCAGGCCTACCACGCTCAGATTCTGGGGGTAGCTGCTGGGAATGTCCTCAGGGGTGCTGATCTCCTTCACATATTCCTCCCCGTTGCCGGCTCGGTTTTTGCCGCACAGTTTGAAGATGTAGGTGGCTCCCTTGTGGAGGCCGGTGACTGTGAAGTGATCGTCTGACTTTCTGAAGTCTTTGATGGTGAAAGCTTCCTCCTCTGCTCTCTTGTACTGCAGCTGGTATCCCACATGCTCCCCCACCATCTCCTTCGGCGGCTGCCACTGGATCAGGGCGGTGTTCCCTATGGTGGTGCTGATCATCATAGTGGGCTTGCCAGGCACTGGAAGACATTCCCATGTCTTTGTTACTCTTAAAACAACTACATTCATTTCATTCAACACTAAATAAATCTTAACTCATTGCTTCAGTGCTGCACGGACCGCAGTCATTCCTACCACAGGCAATACAACTTTTTAACACTTCATCACTGAGTGTTGGATAAGATCCATATACATCACAATAATGCACTAAGTGCAACTTGCACAAACATAGCTTTTCCTGGAACAGGTATATTAACACAGCATTTCAGTCAACTTCTGTCAAGAATTATAAAAAGAGGCTTAAGACCTGTCTATTAACTAAACTTAACTATATGTATTGATCTGAACTATTCATATCACATTTTGTTTGGCCTTGCTGTCTGTCATTTCTACTTACACATACACACATCAGTCCACATATCCTCATTTTATCTATATTATTGTCATTTATTTTATGCTTTTGATGTTTATGTAGCCAACCTTATGCTTTTTATTTTTAATTTTTTTAATTCAGTGCCTGTTCAATTTTTTTTTTTTTTTTAGGACACTTATATTAATTGTAATTGTTCATTATCTATATTATTCCTCTCTTCCTTAGGTGAGACTCCTTCTATTTGCCCTTAGGGGTTTTCTTAATCTGACCTGCACTATCTTTATTTTTTTATTATTTTTTGTGTTATTGTTGTCTTGATTTTATTGTGCAAAATAAACAAATCGAAATACTATTTAAGTAGTTGAGTATTTTTTATTCCCAACTTGTTTACATTTGTACATTCTTTCCTTCTTTATCTTTATTTTATGATTTTTTTTTCTTGTATTCTATTCTATAGTCTTAAACCATAACCCTAACCTTAAAAGCGTGTTTAAAAAGTTTCCTTAGTTTAAAGTGCTCATATTATGCTTTTTGGCTTTTTCCCTTTCCTTTATTTTGTTATATAAACCTTTTTTGTGCACGTTATAGGTTTACAAAGTGAAGAAGCCCAAAGTCCACCCCAAAGGGACTTACCATCTCCATCAAACTGCTCCAAACAGCTCTATTGTAGTCCAGCCTTTACTTCCGTGACGAACGTGCGTCACTTTGTAACACACGTTATAATGCTCGCCTAGCTGCTAGCATGGCACGCACTCATACTCTGCTTCTGACTGGCTAGTAGTCCTTACCTAGCTACTGAGCATGTGCGACTCCCAACAAAGATGGAACAGAAGTGAGATGTCTCACTCTGTAGCTAAAACAAAGAGCTCAACACACAGGGTGAAAAGAGGAGCTGCAGCAATGTGCAGTAAAACAAAATGATGGTGTTTTTTGAAAATTAAACCACATAAACCTATTCTGATATAACCTCTAAATACAATTATGAACCTGAAAATGAGCATTATATGAAGACTTTAACAAAGTTGTTGTTGTTAACCCAAACCTAAGTAGTAAGTTTTGCCTAAATCTAACCAAACGATAACCATAGCAGTGGCAGATCAGGAAACGGTCACACAAATCAAGTGATTTGTTATGATTTTGGAAAGAATTGACAAACAACATCATCCTGGCGATAGTGGCGTCAGATCAGGAAAACTAATTTGTGTCGTGGACCTTCTGGTGATGTCACTTATGCAGCAATATCTATCCAAAGTTTGCTGATATAGGCTAACATTAGCCAACAGAAGCACAGAAGGGTATTAAATTAAGCAAGGTTGTGTTTTATTGCTTATGAATTCACCATTTATTTAAAGAGGCAGACTGTGTAATTCATTCTCTCAAAATTGACTTAGTTTAGTCTCAGCTGACCACTGAACATTTTGGGGTTGCCTTGTGATGGCCAAATGAAGCCTCATGAAGCATTGTGAACCATTTTATTTATTTTCTGAGCCCAATACATGGCACTCTTGGTTTAAAGAAAATGGTTAAATGTCAATTCAGTGTGCTTTCAACCCTTTTTTGGACAGAGTGCCCCATCTAGTGGGCTCAGAAAATGAAGAAAATGTTTCAGGAAGCCATGGGTGTAAATTTCATCTAACAGTTGTGGGGGGGGGGGGGACAATAAACATAAAATTTCTCAAGAGCAATGTTAAAAGGTGGACACAAAGTAAAACCGGCAAAATTGTACCTGTATAGAATATTGCAGAATATTGCTTGCAAGGCAACATTTCATTGACTTTAATCATCGGAAGAAGGGTTTCTTCTCTCTAATACAGATGATGTCTGTCCTGCGATGAGTCATCAATAAATAAGTCAGTTTTGGTGAACTGAAAACAATCTCATGTCCTTTTCTTCTGTCATTTTATCTGGGCAACATCACAAAGTGTTAGTTGTTTATATATGAGTTAGGTTCATAGGGTCACGACTTGGTCATATTATACACTATCTTGCATCCTCAGCATAAAGATCAGGTTTGGTCTGGGACAGAGAATAAATTCTACCACGGCAGCATTCAAAAACATGGTGGGTGTAACACACCTGCTCCTGTGGTGGTGACCACCTTGGCCTTGCTGCGAGCTCCATCGCCCTTGGTGGTGTACGCAGCCACAGTCACAGAGTAGGTTGTCTCTGGGAGCAGACCTGTTACTATGGCCTCCTGTGTGGTACAGAGACACAGAGAAGAAGAAAGAGGGAGGGAGGGAGGGACACAGAGAGGAATGGAGACAGAGGGAAAGAGAAAGGAACGGACAGAGAGAAAAGGGCAACAACATTCAGGTTGAGTCAGTGGCCTCAGTTGAATTGGTGTGCTGTCAGCCAGTTTACTGTACAAGGCACTCAGGCACATTAACCAAGTCAGGCGCACACAACATGCCTGTCCAACACTCCCAAAGGCATTTCAACTGTTTTCTTTTTTAGGAAAAAGTAAAGTGAGGGTCATGAATGTAAACCTGCAGTGCATTTAGATGAAATCCTCCATAAAGTTCAAGGTCCCTGGTCCTTAAGGTACTGTTAGATGGTCTGTAAGCTGGAGCAGAAGGTGGATCTGTAAACTAGGATGGATTGGTACCTTATGGACAGTAATTTGCCTTTGTTTGTCCTCTTACAACAAGTCCTCCAAACCATACGGCAATTAAGGTTGTTTATTCCCCGCCCCCCTAACACAACCCACAGGAGCGTTTCATAAATTAGCGCCCCTAGCAGTGGCCGGAAATATGACCCCATATCTAAACCAGATAATGTAATGGTCACAGTTTGGTTTGGTTTAGACACCAAAACTACTTAGTTAAATTTAGAAAAAGATGGTGGTTTGGGTTGAAATCATCTGTTACGGTACTTATCTTCCAGATACATATGCGACAGAGAATGTTACTTTGCTACGTTTGTTCTGTAAAGTCAAAAAGAAACTCGCTGTGTACTTTAATTTTCAAACTGGACACAAACCGTGGTCCCCTGGGGGAAAGTCCTATGTTTGTTTGACCCATCCAGCCCCCCAAACCAACGCACGACTAAAACAACTTTTGAAGGTACACATGTTCCACCAAAACAAGTTCTTTCCCGAAGACGATTGTGATTGGTTTAAAGAAATGTCAATAAGCAGCGCTGCGGAGGAAGGTCTGGCAAAGCGAGACTATATAAAACATAAAGCACACAAAGGCAAAAACTGCAATAACAAGAGACTTCAGACGCATTTCAAACTTGATGTGTTCACTCACGAAAATGACTGCCCACACACATCTAGAGCACATGTTCTTACATGCTCCTTCACTGCATAAAAAAAGCCTTGTATATACAGCAACCTGTACATTCTGTCAGCAGCTGGGAGTCCATTAAAAGGTTTGGAAAAGGCCCACTCCTCCCAGATAGCTGCAGATTCCTTTCTAGTGCTGTTCCTGAGTGATGAGTGGAGAGAGGGGTTGCAGAGATGAAGCAGCTTGTGTTGAAAGAAAAATGGCAGCAGGATGGTGGTAGAGGTGTGGGTGTGTGGGTGTGTGCGGCGGAGATAATACTCCCAGCAGAGAACATCCAGCGGCTTCTATTCCCCCCCCATCAGACCGGCGCCTCCGCCTACAGCCTAGGGCTCGCTACGCCATCCATGGAGATGACAAGGCAAATTAGCAAGGCCCTGCCAAAGCAGCCAGGGGTTCCAGCAACTACCAAAGCTCTAATTATTATTTCATGCCTGGCAATTTTATATCTATCACAGGATGTTTAAAAGGTTTAGCTGCTCATTTAGAAGCAGACATGTACAGAGCAGAAATCAGCTGGGACCTAAAGAGTTAACATATATATATATATATATATATATATATATATATATATATATATATATATATATATATATCCCACCTTCCTGTCTGCTCTGCAGGGCTAAGAAGGTGAAAGATAAAAGAGAAATGTGACTCGTGAAGCTACACTAAAGCCTCATTATTTTAATCTGGTGGTATTCCTTTTCACTTTTGTTGCCAGGTACTTTCTTGCATTTGGAGACAGAAGAAAAAAATAATCTATTGGCTCTTTCATCTGTCTTTTTCAAATGCACAGCCAGCCAGTGTGTGGGGATGAATTCCCAAGGACTGAACAGATGAAACATTTGACATTAAGTCAGGAGACATCGCTCCCGTGAGGGGGAATGTCTGGTTTAACAGGAGCCAATCAATGTTCAGCGACTTCCTTTGTGTCAAACATCAAATGCTGCTGGCCTCCACCTCCCGTCCCTTTTAACCAATATTACCAGCTGGGAGGGTTTTCGCTAATGTTACAACTCCACTACAAAAGCTTATTAGCAGTGACAACAGGGTGCTGATTCATCTGCACTGAGACTTACACTAAGGGAGGGACATTTAGTGGTGGAATATAACTTAATGTAACTTAAGCACATTTTCTCAAGAACTTTACTTAAATACAAATGTTGAGCTACTTGTACTTTACTTGAGTCTTTTCATGCCACTTTCTACTTCTACATTTCAGAGAGAAATATTGCACTTTTTACTCCGCTCCACTTAACAAATTGAGAAACCACAATGTTTTAACATAAATTAAACTACCCAACAATATGCAGGCCTACAAGTCCAGCTGAAATGATTAGACCATTAAACACATAACTGTTTGGATCGTTTCCACTTTCTAAAATGTGAAGATTTTTCTGCATTGAGTACTTTTACTTTTTAATACTAAGTACATTTTCCTGATGATACTTACATACTTTTATTCAAGTGACATTTTCAATGCAGGACTTTGTAGAGTGTGGTATTCGTACTTCTACTTAAGTAAAGGATCTGAATACTTCTTCCACCACTGGGCATTTCTGACTGATACTTCAATAAATGTTGGAGACCAAGTTTTTTTAACCACAGTCACGTGCCGGTATAGCCTCGCATTACCCAGACCTTCCTCCACGGCGCTGCGGAGGAGGGTCTGGCTAGTCCACACAGCATTCCGGGATGGGAGAAAAACGTGCTCTGGTTTATTAGCATTTCTATAAACCAATCACAATCGTCTTGGGCTGTGCTAAGCGCTGGATGGAACAATGGTGCTTCTGCAAAATTGTTTTGGTGGAACATGTGTACGTTCAAAAGTTGTTTTAGTCGTGCAACAGAAAACTCAGATTGGACAGATAGTCTAGCTAGCTGTCTGGATTTACCCTGCAGAGATCTGAGGAGCAGTTAACCATAGTCCTCATGAATTCACCGGAGGTTAAAATTCCAACGCCGAGAAAGCAGAGGGTGACGAACATCCGGCCAAAAAAAAAGAGTGACTTCTGGCGGAATTTTCGGCTGCACCGGAGCAATCCTGGAAGTGCAACGTCGTGGATATAGTATGTTATATTTAAGATTTTCTTTGATTTGACATGTTAAATTGCAGCCAGTGATATTAATCCAATGCATTTATCCATTATCATTATCCACTAATCCTGTGCAGAGATAGAGTGGTGGTGGTAGTTGGGTGGGGGTCTGGAGCCTGGCCCAGTTCACAGAATATACAGAAGATGTTTTAGTTTTACCTCTTTTAGGCCAACAAAATAAATAATTAAATACATAAATAAACTAGAAAAGTGCGCTCAGTAAAGTGCAGATCTCTGCCAGGTGTGTCTCCCTTTGCCCTCCAAAATAAACGTAATTTATGCAATGGCGGCGAAGATGCTCCGGTTCAAAATGAGACCAAGACTGTCTAATGCAAAATTGTTTCTAAAAGAGGATTTGCACCCATCCTACTTTCAAAGAATATCCCTCTGTTTATTTCCCATTAATTCTGATTCCTAATCAGCTACTTGCTAGCAAGCTATTAACTCATCAAAATGATGTAACGTTATGAAAGGCAATATCAAAGCTGTGAGAAATAAATGATGTGCTTGTGTAAAACTCTGTAGCTGCAGGAGACCACTTCATAGATCTTCTAGTTCTCTGACTCTGCCCACAGTCATCAGAAGTGCCGCCATGATACTGAGACTGCATTCAAAGAGATTCCACTTACTGGACATGATGCTGGGATTAGCATTGTGCTTGTTACTGAGAAATCCTCATTAGTTACAGTTAGTAGTTACCTCGTTAAAAAAATACTAAATGACTTTCCACCCAAAACTATTGCGTTATAAATAACATTTTAGTTACTTTTTAAATATATACTTCGAAACGCTGCCATTGGTAATCTGTCCGCAGCTCATCCCACATACTACTGGACCCATCAGCCTCATATTTTTGTGTCATATGTTATATATTTATGTCTGTATGGTATTGTTGGTCGTTAAATACATTCAATAATGTCAGAGAGCTGCTGAAATGCCTCTGTCAGTTAACTCATCACTTATGGTGGCGATACACTGGGCGACCTTTTGGTCAACATGGCAATGTTGAGGGCAATGTGCACACGGCAATGTGCTGCCAACAGGAATTACCGTACACTGAATGCCTTTGTATATGTAGCAGTCAATGCCGGGATAAAACATTCAATAAAGTAGGTTTAAAAAATAATTGTGAATCACCGCAACCATAAGGTCCATGATCCTACAGACATAAATGTGCACAAAAAATATTAGGCTGATGGGTCTAGTAGTATGCACACACATGACCAAACTCATGATCCCCTTCAGGCTTCGAAGCCAAAGCTACAACACTTAGTTACTTATGGTAGAAACACAAATATCAGGAAGAAAAAGACCCAATCTGTAGGTCAACAAAATCGGGGCAGGCAAAATGCTCCACCTTCTGAAAAACTCTGGCACAGCTGTGCCCAGTGGAATCCAGCTGGCGGAGATAATAAAGAAGTAATGAGCCTTTCAGTAATTATAATTCAGAGTTTTGAGTAATAGTTACTGGGAAAAATATTTTCTAACACGTTAGTCCAAACACTGGCTTTGACTTGAAGGGATAATTCAACAGAAATATCGGGATGGCCATTACCTTTATTCTCTGAGTCCACTAGATGACGTTCTCTGCTCAACAAAGGGTTGAAAGCACACTGATTTACCGTTCCTTGAGCATTTTTCTTTAAACCAAGAGCGCCATCTAGTGGGCTCATAAAATAAATGAAATGGTTCCTACATGATGCTTCATTTGGCCATCATGACCAAAATACAAAAGAAAATATTTTATATTTATATGTCCCCCCTTGTCTCACCCTAGTCCAAACTCCAAACAGTTTTGGTTTCAGTAGTTTTCATTGGAACTACTCTCTATCGCAGAGGTAGTTCCTTAACAATATATTCTGTGGATTATCAAGATGAACAGGGGCATTGTTTCTTAAAAGAGATGTTGCTGTTGAATTTTTGAATATCTTCTTTCAATGTTATGGAATAAACAATCTTGCTCGGGTCACCCCCATCTTCCAACTCGGCCTTCATTGTGATCCAAACTACACAACTGTAGAGTTTCGTGACTGCATCTTGCGCAGTTGTGACGCTATCGTGGGGACAGCGTTGCTGTCGCGTCTGGCAACAATAAAGTGTTTTATCTTCCTCTGAAAAAGTGTTTGAAGTCAGGGAGTTGGAAAGATGGATGGGCTGATGGAGTTCTCTCCTCTGCTCAAACTGACATATACATCAGGAAACATGCTATGTCCAACTGAGATGCTGTTGGGTGATATTAGAAGTGTGGAGAAGTTGACCAACATGAGCTGCTTCAAATGTACACCATCCTATCCCTCTGATATATAGTGAAGCTAGAAGCTCCTTGGTGCAATTCTGAGGAACTACCTTCCAATGAATAGCAAGTTGTCAAAGGGTCAGGTCAGAGCTTGTCTGCAGTGACTGGTCATTGATGAAGATTTATATGTATGGGGGAGTTAGTTTGTATTGGTGTGATTTGGGTTTTAAAGATGTGTGTTTTTACCCTAATGTGTTGGATTCAATGAACCCATCTCCATTTGCTAATACCATGCAATCTGTATCTGGATTATGACATCTGATCATGGGCCGATGATCATTAAATCATTAAAATGATTCGTCCCACATTCTGATTGCATCTTAATTAGCAAATTATGCAGGCACAGCCGACAGATACATCAACACACATGTTGTGTCTCATGTCAATGGGAGCAGGACAATGCTGAGTGAAAAACGATGCTTATCCGGTAACTTTCTGCTGTCAATCCGCCTGGTAAAGACAAATCGACAGCTGGTTCTGAGGACAGAAATGGATCAGTGGATGTTGTGTGGATTGAACAGATTGAGCACTTCAGTTCAGCTCACATCTGGCTTTTGATGTGGATTCCCACCTAGAAGGTAATCAGAGCCAGTGGTAGAAGCTTGCTAGCACTATAGTGCTAGCTCGCCTACCTCCATCCATCCATTTAATTAATAACCTTGCACCATAGATAAGCACTAACATCTAGTTATGTCTGGAACTGTGAGATGTTATATTGAGATGGCTTTTTGAGGCATTTGATTATTTACATGCATTTGTATGGTCACAATTGTTTGTTTTTGTAGATTGGCTATTTTATGTTGATGCTTATACTTTATTCTTATTTCTGTTTATGATTTGTTTTAATGTTTATGCTGTTTTTAATGTAAAGCATTTTTGGGTTTACATGTAATGAAAGTTGCCATATAAACAAAAGGAATATATAGGAAGGATACTATACTTTCATGCTCAGCACAGTAGATGTAAGCTGGTAAACAAAAGCTGTATGTACTGTTAGTCTCGGTGGAGTTTTTATTGCAAAATAAACCAACAGGAGCTGGACTCAAGTAGAATAAGCAGTCTCAGCTTTTATTGGATGGTAGGTAGCAAAAAACAAACGCCTGAGTTACGGATCCATGTGATTCAAGGGAAGTGAGAGTGGAGGCAGCAGGAGACACTGAACTAGAGGCTGAACACTTGTTTGACAATTACTATTGCGGAGTCTAAAATACATTGCTGCATGTTCATGTATGTGTTCTGTAATAACACACACACACACACACACACACACGCACGCACGCACACACACACACACACACACACACACACAGCGCGTGGCACTATCTTTGTGTGGACCCGTCATTGACATAATGCATTCCCTAGACCCTTACCCTAACCTTAACCATCACAACTAATCCCCTAACCTTAACCCTTACCCTCACCCTAACCATAACTTAATTCTATCCCTAATCCTACAACCAAGTCTTAACCCTCAAATAGCCCTTTAAAGCTGTCCGGACCCCACAAGAACACTGTATTCAAGGTTTTTGGACCCCAAGAATATAGTTAAACAAGAAAACACACACACACGCGCACACACGTGCACACACGTGCACACACACACACACACACACACACACACACACACACACAGTAATCAGTTGTCACAGTTGTCCTCCTGGTCTTCAGCAGCGAACATTGGGCCATGAAAGTCTAGTCTCATGTCACTCTCAGTGTTCAATGCATGACCCCATGACACCCCACCCGACCCACACACAACGCATTTAAATATACACACACACACACACTAACACACACACAAACAGCCCATCACAACCACCAAAATTCACTTTAGAAACAAACACGGCACACAGCGAGATGAGTAAAAATGGAAAAGAAAAATAAGCCACAGTTAGGAGTTCAAGAGGCACTTTCCCCTTCTGAGGAGCTGTCAGCTCTCTTGAAATCTGATGGTTTTGAGTTTCTGGTATGAAGCGAGAATTAGGTAACAGTATCCCACCTGTTAGAAACTGTCTTGGGGATGTAAGGATGAGGCATGAAGTAGTAAAGCAAAGGGAGAAGGCTACTAGACGACTACATACTTCTATAGAAGCAACAAAGTGTAGCCCACATATCTTTGGCTGCCTGCGTCTGTCATATAAATTTCACCTTACAAATGGTAGCAGCAATATCCAGCATTGCTTTCCTCAACACATTGAGATCCGCTCGTATATCAAGACATCATTTACCAAGTATAAATGCAAACCTCCATGATCAGCTGTCATTATCCAGATACTGTATCCAGTATGGACCATGCACTCAATCACAATTTCACTTTCCTCCATCAACCACATAGTGTCTGATTGTAATTCATTGTTGTCATGGCTCCCACTGTTGGCCTGACGAAAAACTCTCTTGCTTTTCCAAGACGCTGCATAACAATTTTGGCAACATTTGAAAGTGTTCTTTATCAGGCCTCCAGATGGGGGAAAAACATTCAGTGCATTGAATGCAAAGACTATGTGAAATGGGTTGGAAAATATTTGATGCTACATACATGATATTTCCTGGATTCCCTACAGCGATTACAAATGTCTAAATTTGCTTAACTGCAGTCTATAGTTCAAAATTTCAAATATATATATATATATATATATTCATCCTGGTTTCAAGGCATCCATTTATTACCATACTTTTCTTTGTAGAATGAAAAGAACTCAAAAGACTTGAAGTTCCTTGAGACGCGTGATCATGTCTGTGTGTATTAGGGGTGGAACTGTACACAGAAGTCACAGTTCGGTTCATACCTTGGTTCAGACATCACAGTTCCGTACGAGTTGGTACAACGGACGGAAAAGCAAAATAAAAAATGCAGAAGGCAATTTTTTAAGACAATCAGCTATACAACTGAAAATATAGCATCTCTGTTCTCTGCAAAGACTAACTAAATTACCTGATTAAGACAACGTTATCATGACATCTCCCGGCCATTTTGCACCGCAGAAAGCAGCTCCCTGCCTGGCTAAAGCTAATATAGTTAGCCTGAAAAAACAAGGCATCTGTCCCAACTAACGTTATGGTTCGGAGCCGCGACGCTGGAAACGTAACACTTATCTACAACAGCAGTCTTATCCACCACTCTCTCTCCTGTACTACTGGAACTGACTGGGAAACCAAAGTTTTCCCAAACTTGCGCCAATCATCTCTGCTTCAGAGCCAAGGCGGAGCTACAGATTAGGTGTCCCTAAAGAACACACGCGTATCTAACAGTAGTTCCGCATTACATTAATTAATTTGCAAGCAAGTTTTATTTTTTTTTATACCAGGTATTCTCTGTGTAAGTTCATGCACCGAACCGTGACGCCCGTACCGTTTCGGTTCAATACGAATACATGTACCGTTCCACCTCTAGTGTGTATAGTTGTTAAAGTTCTACGGCAAGGCCAAAAACTCCCATCAAGTTCATTTTTACCCTGCAGTAAAACAATGGAAGTCAATGGCCATGCTTTGGACAATTCAAAAATCTGCAATGCTACATACCTTGCTACTACAGTACTAGATTATCAACAGTAAGTAAGAAAGTACATGTGACTCACAGCGAATGGGCTAAGAGATGCTGACTCACTGGCGTCATGTGACATTGGCATTGGTCGTTGGTGATAGTGCCAACACCAAACCACTGACATTAAACCACTGCAAGTTGTTTAAGTAGAGGGCTGGCGATATTCCATACTTTTCTTATTTGTGTAAAATGTGTTAGTTAGTCTGTGAATACCTTCTGACTTCCCTACACTGTCTGTGGCTCTCAGCCTTGACTCTTTTGGTTCTTTTTAGCGGATGTACATCTTTAAAAATGGCTCATAAATATATAAATATACAATAAGAATAATAAAGAATTACCTATGCAGAGGCATCTGTGCCCAAATAATAGTTAAATCATTCCACAACCAGAACCATCTGAGAGGCCATAAACATAAATAACACACGGCAGACTACAAAATGGTTCTGCAGTCTGGAAACATGGACAATTCTATATCAGCAGCCAAAGTGAGACTGCCAATCCCAGAAGCACAAAGCAAGGTCTGCGATTTATGATAGATTACAAGCCCACCCACTCCTCATTGTCAAGCTAGGACAAGTTAGGGTGTCTGTGGCTCAGAGGTAGAGTGGGTTGGCCCTCAACCACACAATATTGGCAGTTTGATCCCTCTGGCCACATGTCGAAGTGTCCTTGAGCAAGACACTAAACCACAAGTTGCTCCACTGGCTGTCCACTGCTTCTAATGCTTAGGATGGGTTAAATGCAGACTTGGAATTTCACTACATTGCACTGTATGATTGTTTGTGACAAATAATACAATTTCTTCTTCTTCTTCTTTAAAAGTTCTGACGCGTCTACAGCAAGTGAGCTAAACAACTTGTATGCCCACAATGAGGCCATCGGCAGTCAACAAGCAAAAAACAGCGAAACAAGAAGCTCTCTCTTCTGGAGCGTGACGTCAGGAGGGCTCAAGCGTGCGGCAAACACCAAGAAAGCAACAGGACCAGAGGGTAACTATGTGCTGACCAACTATTGCAGGTGTTCACAATGATATTCAACCTGTCTCCGGATCAGTCTGTCATACCCACAGGGTTTAAGTCCACCATCTTTACTACTCCTGCATCATCAAGAGCTGCCTGACGGGGAACATCACTGCCTAGTACGCAAACAGCATGAACAAGGCCCCAAAGCCTTTCAACGAGTGGTTCGTTCGGCTGAACATACAATAGGCAGCACTCTATCCTGCCTAAAGGATACTGACAGCAGGCGCTGCAAGAATAAGGCTAGGCAAATCATTAAAGATCCCAACCACCAGGATAATGGCTTTTTCTCCCTGTTAAGGTTGGGAAAAAGTTACCGGATACAGGCCAGCACTGAGAGGCTCAGGGTGGGGGGCTTCTAACCTCAGGCCACTAGGATCCTACATGAGGACCCTGCCTAAGACTAACCAAGAAAAACAGCATTGTTTTCTATGTGAGCATAAATCTAATGAGTGAAAACTAAAACCAGTAGTGGAAGAGGAATCCAGATCCTAGGTAAAAGTACTACGTTTGTAATACCACACTTAAAATACTCTCTTACAAGTAAACCGCCTGCATTGAAATCGTTACTTAAAGGTGCAGTAGGTAAGACTTATAAAACTAACTTTTTGTCATATTTGCTGAAACTGACCCTATGTTCCAGTAGAACTACATGAAGCAGGTCATTTAAAAAGAATCCAGCGCCTCTGGCACCACCTACAGCCTGTAGTGCAATTTGCAAAAATCCACCGCTCCCTGTTCAGATGCACCAATCAGGGCCAGGGGGGGTGTCTAACTGCGTGTCAATCACTGCTCATGCACACGCATTCATTCTCCCTTGTGGGGGGAGGGGCTTAAGAGACCGTTTTGGGCTTTAGCAGAAAAGGGGGAGTGACTGAGAAGTTGGTGATGTTCAAATTTTTTGGCTAAGTCCTGGATCTTCACAATCCTATCTACAGCACCTTTAAGTCAAAGTATGTATCATCAGGAAAATGTACAGTTCTGTCAATCAGCTAACCATTTCAGCTTAATTTATGATAAAACATTGTATTTTATAAACTACATGTGTTCTCTGTGTGTAGTGTAAAGAGTGTAAAGTAACTAGTAACTAAAGCTGTCAGATTAATGTAGTGGAGTACAAAGTACAATATTTCTCTCTGAAAGGTAGCAGAGTAGAAGTAGAAAGTGGCATGAAAAGAAAAGACTCAAGTAAATCAACATTTGGACTTAAGTACAGTACTTGAGTAAATGTACTTAGTTACATTCCATCACTGACTAAACCCATGATACAGTCAAAAGAGAGAAAGATAAATGTCCTTTAATTGCTGATGCACACATTGTTATTTGCTCTGTATGTCTTGTGTCACTGGGATCTATTCATAGTCAATATTCTGGGGCAGCAGAAAATCGTATTTTCAGTTTATCATCTATTCTTTAGACGTCAGAGCTCCTCCCTGAGGATGTGTTCAGAGCAGAATGAGACAAACAGAGATGAAGAACGAAGCATAGAGAGAGGGATGAAGAAGAGTTTGTACTGCTGTAAAGTCAACCTTCAGACGTTGGAGCCCCAGGAATGATTTGGGGGTAGCAAGGGTTTGGGTGTTCTGGAGGTAGCAGTACTTTACTCCTTCATGCAGGATTATTTGATCATTAACAAAAGTAGCCAGATATGTCACTACTGCACTGTGAACTGGCCTGGCCCCAAAAAAGAAAATTGTCTTTTAACCCTTCCTTTACAAGCTAAACATTTGACACAATTTATCCATCCATCCATCTTCGTCCGCTTATCCGGTGTTGGTTCGCGGGGGGAGCAGCTCCAGCAGGGGACCCCAAACTTCCCTTTCCCGAGCCACATTAACCAGCTCCGACTGGGGGATCCCGAGGCATTCCCAGGCCAGGTTGGAGATATAATCCCTCCACCTAGTCCTGGGTCTTCCCCGAGGCCTCCTCCCAGCTGGACGTGCCTGGAACACCTCCCTAGGGAGGCGCCCAGGGGGCATCCTTACCAGATGCCCGAACCACCTCAACTGGCAATTCTGTTTTTTGCTTGTGCGTCCACATGTTTTCAATACAACCCAAATATCCATATATGAATGGATGAATGGAATGAATGGTCAGTGTTTCAGGGATAAAAGAACCACGCTGATAGGACGTTTCAAGCCTTAGTTCTGTCAAAAATGTATAGATAGTGCAAAACCAAAAAGGCTTAGATTCTTGTATGTTTCATTCCTTTGGTTTTTCTTTTACTTATTTCCAATGGTGGGTGAATAGATTTTGAGTTTTTAGCAGTATGCTAAAAATCCCATCATGCTTGATAATGTTGCAATGGAGCCGTTTTTATTAATTACATATACTGTAGCTGAATCTGCTTAATGGAAAGTCATGCTGCATTACAGACACAGACACTCAGAATTTCCCCTCCCAACCAAAGGCTTTCTGGCTGCCAGCCCAACTTCCAGCCACTAGGAGTCAAGTTGAAGATGTTTCTATCATGTGGCACCCGCAAAACTGGAAGACAACAAACAGCTGAAGAAAAAGGGTGATTTACATGACGTCCATGAAAATGTCTAACTGGAGAAACAACGAGATTCTGGGTCTTCTTTCGGCAAGGGTTGACACCGCAATCGTCCGACATATTCAAAGAACAGCAAAAGACTTGGTTGTTTATGACCAAGTTACAAACCGGCTATGTGACCAGTGTAGTCTATGTCATGTCCTGCCTCCTGCACGCTCTACCCAGGCGCCAGCCCTCACCTAAAATGGGAGTATTTCCAGGGAGTGAGAACACGTCTGTTACGGAAACTCTCCCGTTGTGTGCTACGTGTGTGAAAAGGCAACAGGTCCGACACAAATCAGGTCCAGACATTGTCCGGAGTTCATATGAGAAAACCGTTGCATTTGCAACACTGTCAAAAGATGATGTTGCACCTCGAGAAAACAGGCTTTAAAAAGTAACGATTTGGGGAAACAGGCTATTTTTTTTATTTTTTATTAAATCATATCTATTGTAAATCCCCAGAGCACAGAGATAAGTACCACTCCAGCTGTAATCTTCATATCAAGCTATCAGCATAATAATTGTAAAAATGTAAAGTTCTTGAAACTTAAATATCACTCGCTTAAGCCTCCTGGACCTGTGGCACCATGGACAGTTGGTTAGTGGACATTAAAGAACCCCTATCATACTTTTTGGGATTTCCCCATCTTTTAGAGAGTTATATCATTTTTTGTGTATGTAATAGATGTATAAAGTACAAAAAAAAACACATTACTCCTCAAATGGAGCTTTCTCTCCCACAGACAGCACTTTTTCCTCAACTGTCTGATAACGCCTTGCCCACATTCCTGTTTGAAATTCCTCAATTAGTGATCATTGATTGAGAAAGCCAGCCCAGTTTTTCACATGAGCTGCCCCATTGGTGCTGCCTGAGCAAGCACAGCCCGCCCAGTGGCATTTGTGAATTTGGTTGACAAATTACAACAGAGTGGGCCAGCGGACCAATCAGAGCAGACTGGGCTTTTCAGGAAAGGGGGCCATGAGCTCAGACAGTGTTTCAGACAGAAGAGCTGCACTATGAGAAACATAATATGTTTTTTGAACATCAAAGGATATACACCTATTCTAGTAAACCCCAAGAGTATAAATAGGACGCTGAAAAGAAGTATAATAGGGGCTCTTTAAAGTCTGCTATGTAGTCTTTTGAGAACAATTTAATCATGGAGGTATAGAGAACCATGCTAAAATGGCCACACAGGTCTGTGTGGAACCATTCTGCATTGTTATGCATTGTGATCATCTTAAATAACAATCAGTACTAATTTAAAGGAACCCTTATTGTTAATAGTGTTTGCTTTACTGATGAATGCCAAAGGACATTAGTCAGCCTGTTTTATTCCCCAACACGAGTGGCTGCTTCAACAGCAGTGATTCAGAGGTACAGGGCATTTGTATTCTGCTTCCTGACCTTGCTGACTAACCAGAAAAGACAAAAGTCTTTCGCTTTCTCAGCTTCTTAGAAGAAATAAATAAAAGCTGTTATCATAAACAATGTAAGCTGTTAACAGTGAGGTGAAAATGGGCTCCATTCCCTGGCCAAAGTGCAGCTCATGCTCTAAATCAAAAAGAGATTAATTATAAAAAGCAGCAGGGAGACTAAAAGTGGCCCCAGTGTTGAGTAACCATCATTCTTTCATACAGGTACGGATGAATTACTGGGCTCTATGTCTTGATGTATCACTGGCTCTGTCAGTGAACTTGTACATTATGAGGATGGATTCCTCTGAACTCATGATGGCTGTCCTCACTGCTATACCGCTTATCAACTTCCCCCAGTTGGTCTGGAGGGAGACTCTCAGGTTGAAGACAATGGTAAGCAGAGCTGTAAGATGACGTAGTATTAAGAGCAACAATGGTAGCGAGTAGAATGAAATACCTAAAATCCACATAAAGAGGTAGGTTGGGGTGGTGGACGGGTCAAACAACACAGGACTTCCACCCCGGAGACCAGGGTTCATGTCCCGTTCTTGTGCCGCATGTCAAACGTACGTCTCGACCCAGAGGCTCAAAAATTTACACCTATGCACCCGAACAAGCCTGTCTAAATATGGCGCTCCAAAGGGCTAGACGCGGGTCCCAAGAGCGTCAAATAGTGACGCCAAGGGTCCCGACCAAGCGTGTCCAAATGTGACGCTAAAGGAAACTTTTGTGTGTGTGTTGCTTCACTCATTACTATGAATGGACTGCAATAGCAAATTACATATATAAGTATATACATTACTTTGAACGGACAATAAAATCTTTTTTAAACATTTGTTTTTTCACATTAAAATTACAATACAACTTTTGTTTGTGGATTGATTATAAATAGGTACCAGGACATAGTCTGCTGTTGAATTTAGTAAATTTCCTTTTTCCATGCTGTGAACACCAACACCAAAAAACCAATTCCCCCCAACTGTCTCCAAAAATCTCCAAACCTTAACAAATAACATCGCAAGCTATCTGCATGAATACCCCTAGCAGTAAGTGAAAAATAAAATCTTTTAAATTTGGGGGAAATGGTCCATAGACAGACTCAAACATCTGTGACTACCATGCGGACTAATTTACTGCCTTGAAAACCCCAAATTTGTGTACCTATTTGTTTCTTCGTTGATTCAGATTAACTGAGATTAGTGACTAACACAAGACACTTTACGGTCTAATCTCAGTTTGGATCTCTTTCTCTCGTTGATGCTTGTCTGTTTTTATATTTATACCATATTTCTGCACGGCTAAATACTCTAATGGACCTCCATGACAGTGATTTGTGATTATAAATCTCTACTGAGTCAGAAATGAAGACCAAGGTTGATAAGGAAAGGTAGGAATTTGTTCACTTAAGACTGGATAAAGTGATATTATATCAGCCTACCTGCAGGGGCTTAACCAAAGTCTGGTCTGTAAAGCCAATAAGACTGAAAGTTGAATATAGCAACACTTTCAAGAAATTTTGTCTGTTGTAAACAGTTTATAAGCAAGGCTAGGTGGAATCGTAGTGTATGGCTGGACTGTGTATGGTCATTATGCTTAAATCTGTTCAGCGGGGTCTATAATGTATATATATTGCAATTGTTATCTGTAGTGGTCCCATTAAAATTTGTTTGTAAAGTGTGCTTAAGTAGCATATCATATGACATAATTAAGAAACTCAATAATTGAAAATAATTGACTGATTACCTTATTTTTATTTTTTTTAAGCCCACTGAAGTATTCTTTTGGTTTAAAGAAATAGGCAATTCAGTGTGCTTTCAACCCTTTGTTGAATAGAGAGCGCCATTCAGTGGGCTCAGAGAATAAAGAGGTTTCCTTTGACCATCACTAGTCTCGCATTGCCAGAACTTCCTCCATAGCGCTGCGGAGGAAGGTCTGGTTAGTCCATACATCATTCCTGGATAGGAGAAAAACGTGCTCTGGTTGATTGGCATTTCTTTAAACCAATCACAGCCGTCTTGGACGGCGCAAAGCACCAGAGGGAGCAACAGTGCTGCTGCAAAATAGCCTCGGGAAGGAACTTGTCTTGGTGGAACGTGTGTACGTTCAAAAGTTGTTTTAGTCGTGCAACAGAAAACTCAGATTGGACAGATAGTCTAGCTAGCTGTCTGGATTTACCCTGCAGAGATCTGAGGAGCAGTTAACCATAGTCCTCATAAACCCACCAGAGTTTAGAACGCCAACGCAAAGAAAGCGGAAGGTGATGGACATCCGGCCGAAATGAATGACATCCGGGGGAACCTCCGGCGGCATCTGAACAATGCCGTAAATGAAACGTTGTCAATATAGACTAGGCCTTCACTAACTGCCAACAAAATAGTTTTATGAAACTTTGCTACTGTGGTGTTGCCATGTACTGTATGTCAATATGTATTTCAGTTTGTACACAGCAGGCTCATTGCAGCAGACTAACTACACCCTCCTACAGAACATGGGGCAGCCTGTAGCCCTTTGAGGCTGCAGAGTGAGCTAAGCCATTATCATTCTAAATGTCATCCTGTCTAGTGTTATTTCACTCCGTTGTAATCAATTATCGCTGTAAGAATTCTAGTATCATCAAAAACACCAAAGAAGGAGTTTGATGAAGCATGTTAGGGAGCAGCTTATCAAGGCTAAAGTATAAGGCCTCTGTGACTTATCAAAGAACTCTAACTCTAAGAGTGTAGCGGATTGTTATTTCATATCAAAAAACTCCATGTAACATATGTAAGGTATAATATTCTGGTGGCGATGTAACCTCATCATACTCTGTGGCATTTGTTGTTTTTCTCTGGGATCAATTTTTCATTTAATGCTTAAAGGGACCAGCTGTGTTTATTGCAGCCATCTATTAAACTGTCTGTAGGATGATCAGTTATTTTGGCAAGTGTCACTGGCTGCAACTAATAATTTAACACTCAGACAAACCTTTAGCTCAAGAAGACAGAGACAAGCCAAAGGATCCAAAAGTCTTCCAGGATAATTGACAATCTCCTTTCTTGGGGATCTGTCGGTTTCATTTCATCTTGTGAAACGGAGACACAGCCTGACATTCAATTAAAAATGAAAGAACCATTGCTTGGTATGGCTAACTATGGGTGAAATATATTGGAGAAGCAAAATACTTAGCACCTGGTCTAAACACGGCGCATAAGGTATGTGACTGATGGTATTGTCTTGTGTCTTCAAGATATTCAAATTATCTTACGGCACACACTGAATACACTGAAGTAAAGTTTTTCTTAAGTTCTCAAATGAGAGCATTGATTGGACAAACAGACAATACAGGGCTGCCAACTCTCACGCATTGACCGTGAGACTCACGCAATTGACAAAAAACTGTACTTTTAGTGAAGCTGTGTGAAAGGTTTTCGATGTGTCAGGCTCAAACACGCCTGTTGATGCGCAGAAGAAACTGTGTAGAATAATTCATCAAAAGACATGTTTGATGTGCACATAAGCACAAGGGTCTGTGGTTATTTTACAACCGGCTGGTTGCACAAAATACAACCAGCGGACGTGCCGTGCATGATTGGGGCTTGACAGTGGTGTTATCTCTCCACTTAGAGACTGCAGATTGGAAACCTGCTGCCTTCAGTATAGTACTACCAACTGATAAACAGAGCTTCAGTCGGACAAGCTGGAACTAATGCCACAATCGCTAGTTGAAAAAATCAGTATCGTTCAGTAGAATAAAGTTATTGTTGATGTCACTACAATTAACTCAATTACATATATTATCAAATTATCAAAAAGTATCATAAACCACCAAACAAATCAATCGGTTTTAACTTTTTAAGTGAACTTCAACATAGGCTATGATGTCTAGAGGTTGGCAAGTATGCTGATCAGGCATACTTATTTATCATTGACCATGATCATTGACTTGTCTTTTCATCTATTTATATATTATTATTATATATTCAAGTATTTATAAATGCTTGAATTTGCCTTGAATTTAGCTGCTGAAGTTTTTGATCAAAATTCCAGGGGGTTGAGGAGTGATGACTCCAACCCCTGCAGGTAATGTCACAGAAGGCCTACTCATAAAATGCATGACTTCACCGTCATCGAATCTCACTTCAAACTAAATTCAAAAGTTGACACAGTTGGGACTATCATGTTTATATATTAATCAGAGCGTATACAACCTGTTCTGAAACAACAGTCACATTACAAAACTGCTTTCTATTAGCAGATCAAATATTTTTCACTGTGTAGTGTCCAGCCATTCATCCATCAATCCATCTATTTTCTGTCCCGTATCAGAGTACGGGTTACAGTGACTAGGTTTACATGCACATAATATTCCGGTTTTTGCCCTTATTCCGAAAAAGACAATATTATGTATATATATATAGTTGTTCACATGGCTAATGAAAGTGAATAGTCCACTAATATTCCCGTTTATGGTGGAGGACTAGTTCGACCATGTGAACGCATCCTCCTTCTTTCAGTCCTTCAACCACCTTCCTGAAAAGGTTGATATTGCGATGTTTATGCATATCCAAAAACCTGTTGATATTCATAATCTTCCATAAGGTTTAAAAATTGCTGTGTTTCTTTTCTTTTCTTTTCTAACACTAACCCTAACCCCCTCATTTGTTCACTGTTGGCTGGTTGGTTTGTGTACAACAACCATAACGACGCACAGAGCTGACTGTAAGCCCTAAACTGGCCAATATTTTGAATGCTCTGTATACATGTCCAAAGAATGCCTCTAAAACCTAAAACCTAAAATACCAGCATATTCCTGAATCAAATTTCGTAATATTGTCATATTCGGAATAATAGTGGAATATTAGTGTGCATGTGAACATGCAGTTAGCAGGCTAACAGATCACACGCATAGACTAAATAGTTAAAAGCGCCACCGGATGCTCTTTATGAATGTATTCTTGCAGTAAGAAAGATTTAAAAGTTGCGCAGTGCAACCTGCAAAAGCTGAGAAATAATCAACTTTATGCAAATGTCTTCAGTCATCATGCAGGAGCAACAACGCAGAGACAACAGGTCACGCTTGTTTGGAGTTAAGGTAGCCCAGTTGTCCTGTCCAGCCACATCGTACAGCTCCTCTTGGGGGACCCAGAGGTGTTTTTAGGCCAGATGAGAAACATTGTATGTGTGTTCTGGTTTTGCCCCAGGGTCTTCTCCCAGTTAATATATTCTCAAAAAACCTCCACCGGGAAGCATCCACCTATAAACCAGCTTTCAATACGAAGGAGCAGCGATTCTACTCTTAATTTCTGAACATCTAACCACGTCCCAAAAGCTGAGCCCAGACACTCATGAAACTAGCAAATTGCTGAAACTTTTTTATTAATTTGCATCTGCATGAAATTTTGAGTTTCAGTCATCGATTGAAAAATAGATCAAAGTGGAACGACTGAACGAAAACATTTTTTGCGAGCCAACAGAAACTTAAAGCAGCAGAGAGCATATACTGTATATTTTAAAGAAAACCTTGATTCTCTTTGCCACTGAAGCCATTATGAGTAATAAAAGTACTTTGAACTGAAATTAACGCCTTTTTTTCTTATATTCTTTCTTCTTATATACATGAAGAAGATAGTCTAGATCAAAGGCTGTCACTATCCTCAAACTGTTGTGAGTAATTACTAGTCCGACGATACATTCACAGAGTTTTAGTGGTGCTCACTGTCTGGCTGGATAAATGAAGCAGCCATTAGGTTGTTGAACAGTGGCTGGAGGAACCGTTCACAGCAGGGTCCAACTACCCTGCACTGCTGGAAATCCATAAATCCAGCCATTTGAAGGCAGAAAGATTATTGAAATGCATATTCTCTTTGCCAATTTCCCAAGGGGGGTGATTAAAATTAATCTTTAAATGTATTATTACCTAACTATCCTCTCGCCTTTCCTTTCCTTTGTACTGATGACACCAACAGACCGATAGAAATGAGAAAGGGAGGGAAAGAGAACTGATTACTGATGAGTTCAGTGAAAACAACATGATCCACACTGAAATCTTTAGCAGAGCTACAGATTCTAGATGGCTTTATGTCTATCTCTATCTAATGATCTCCCTTTATCTTTTCTTAAGACAATGTAGACATATTAGGTCTGCTTGGTACTGCAGTACATTTGCAACTGCACTGTAAAATAAAAGTATGTTGTGCCTCACTGTACTGAGATGATATGGTCCTACACCCTATATACATGACTATAAGCAAATTATCCCATTATCCCACAATATTCCCCATTGTGTGGTGATAAAAATAATCTGCATACAAAGAGGATCTGTTTCCAACAGCAGCTAGGTAGCTGTTTTCTGGTAAACCCACTGTACACTACCTGCTCATCACAGTTTGAGACTAGCAGCCATTTAGCAGCTATAGAGACAGATATTTTCCCCAGGAGTTGGTGGAGACCAAAACAGAGCTAAAAGGAGCGCAACTTTAGACAGGACATGACATGAGACATTGGCCCTTTAAAGGTCTAAGGGGTTTGTTTGCGGTTCATGTGGCCAGGAGAAGACGCGCCAACCGCACTCGGGTGCACCCCAAAAGGGGACCAAACAAGCATACCAAGACCTGCTTGATGAGGAGGTCTCATTCAATCCAAGAACGTGATCCAACCTCAAACCGCACCAACTATATATACTCCGCAAGTCTGAGCTAATGTCTCCTGTCAGGTGGCAGAGCAGCAAACTGTAGCAGCTTGTATTGTTTCTCTCACAGAAACAGACAGGAGTCAAGCTCGCCGTCCGTCACTGGCATCTCCGTGGTCAAACAAGCCGCCACTAAAGTTGGAGACAGACACCGGCAGAGCAGAGCGAAGTCTCGGTGACCAGCGCAGACGTAGTAACGTCGCTCGCCAAACAATGTCTGAGTATTTGAATGAAATGAGCTGGTTTGACAATGGAGACATCCAGAACACAGGCCCTTCTTCCTGTATTTACTTTCTTGCTCCCGCCCCAGATACTGACCAATAAGAGGAGTGAATGTTCTGGCGTGATTTGTAATGACGCATTTTTTGGCTTTATTCAGGCGTGAAACCAAACTGAGGGGAAATCGCAACCTAGTTGACAAACCCATCAACTGATTCGGACCAGAGCAAATCAAGTCCTTTCACACCTAACCTGTTTGGTTCGGTTAAAACTAATTCTGGTGCATTTGCCTGTTTAGTGTAGTGTTTATTTTAGGCTTAAGTGAAAGATGTCAATTGAACTGGTGCAGAACAGACAATCTGACCAAGACGCCTGTAAAGGAGGATCACCTGTCATTAAAGCGCCTCCTTTTGTCCTTTCTCTACCGTTTTTTTGTTATTCCTAACAAACAGTGATTTAATATTACTAATAATGCTCATAATCAGTTATTTCTTTCTGACACCAGACAACATAAATAAGTAACG